>NC_079229.1:23788124-24088124 GCF_029633865.1 Lampris incognitus | reverse complement strand
GGGGTGTAGAGCAAGAGGACAGTGATGATGGTGGTGGTGGTGTGTGTGTGTGGGGGGATGGCGGGAGGGGGGAGCTTGGCAGTGGTAGGTAGGCTAATGTTGGCATGTTGCCATTTTATTGCCCTCATATTTTACTGTCCTGACACAGTGGACCTCACATGTATCTCCTGTGTGATCATTATATGTGGTTTTGGTGTCTTGATGCCCCCTTTGATACAGGCAGTTCAGGTGGACTGATCATAATGTTTTACCCTGGAAGAAAAGAGAAAGCCTAATGTCCCCCCTCAAAGTGGCTGTCTTGTTTTATGTTTTTTTTTGTTTTGTTTTTTGGTTTTTTTTTGCATTTATCACCAGGGCAATCAGTTTTACCACGTCTAGACAAAACCCAACATGTCTTCAGCTAAATCTGTGTAAATTGATGGTTTACTACCTTTCTTGAATTAGAATTGGGAGGAAAAAAGTTTCTCACAGGCTCTCATTTTTTGGTCATTTCTTTTGTCTTTGCAAAACATTCATATTCAACACACACACACACACACACACACACACACACACACACACACACACACACACACACACATATTATATATATATATTTATTTTTTTCTCTCCTAAAAAGTCTTGTAGCCTTGGCCATTCTGAAGAACAAGACTACTGTGTTCTGCTTACTTCATGTAAGGCTGGAATCTTCTATCCAGTAAATGCTGTAATTAACTTGAGCAGCTTTTTAAATGTATTTGTTCCTTTGTGTTTTCAGTGGGATTGAAAGACTCTGCAGATGTATTTCTATAATTAGGTGTGCCACACAAGTACTTTGCTCAATAGTATCACAGGCAACTCATTTCACTAAGATTTTTTTTTTAACTAGAGAGCCATTCCTGAAAAATTAAAAATTGCCCACCAAGTGGGCATCCATACAGTACCTCATTGTTTTTGTTCTTGAATTAATAATTGAATTAATCACGGCACTGCTTAAAGTAACTAATGACACTCTTATGTGCACAGATAAAGGTGAATACTCTATTTTAGTTTTACTTTGCTTATCTGCTGCTTTTGATACCATTGCTCATGCCATTCTAATCGATATACTACTGTATTGGGTTGGTATCTCTTGTATTGCACTCAAATGGTTTTCCTCTTACTTTTCTGACACACATTTCAATGTTCCCATTAACAATCATGTGTCTTCCTCTGCTCCTCTCTTATGTGGGGTCCCACAGAGGTTGATCCTTTTACCTATTCTGTTTTCACTTTATGTGCTACTGCTGGGCCATCTGTTTAACTCATCCAGTGTTATCTCTTACCATTGCTATGCCCATGACATGCAGATTTACTTCTTGGTTAAACCTGATAACCTCACTAACCTTCATGACTGCCTAGCTTCTGTTACAAATTTGATGCCTCAACATTTCCTCCCTCTCAATTCTGACAAAACTGAGGCCGTTGTGATCAGCCTTGATTATTTTACTAAAGAGGTCAGACACTATGGGCCCCCTTGCTAGCAATATCAAGGCTGCCTCTAAGAATCTTGATATTCTTTGTGAAAAATATTTGAATTCAGAACATCATATTAGTAAGCTTTTTCAGTCTTATTTTTTTCAGTTGAGAAATCTTGCAAAAAATCAGACCTATACTATCTGCCAAAACCTTGGAACTTCGAGTGCATACCTCAATCTTCCCCTGCTTAGACTACTGTAGCTCCCTCTCTACTTGCATTACTCAGTCCTCTCTTGCTTGCCTTCAGTTGGCACAAAATGCAGCGGCTGTTAACAAAAACTAGTCGTTGGTCCCACATCACCCCAATTTTTGCCTCCCTTCTTTGGCTTCCAGTAAAACACAGAATCGATTTTAAAATTTTACTAATTTTGTACAAGGCCTTGCGCGGCCTGGCCCCTGCATCTATAATAGAGTTGTTAAGCCCCTATTCAAGCTGTCGGCCACTCAGATCTTCTGATGAGGTCTTTTATCTGTTCTCCGTTCTTATTTTAAATCCAGAGGTGACCGTACTTTTGTGGTTGTAGCTCCTAAACTTTGGAACAGCTTTCCTCATTCCATCAGGTCCGCTGAATCTGTGGTTTGTTTTAAGCGGCTGTGGAAAATTCATTTCTATAGGTTAGGCTTTTTATAAATACTCTGTTGGCCTTTAGTCTTGTTTAATTTGGTCATGTGCTTTCTTTTTTGTTTATGTATCATGCATATGTGTATGTATGTATGTAGGTAGGTAGGTATCGAAAAGACATGCATGTTAGGGTTAATACCCCTGTCTGTGCCCCTGAGCAAGGCAATGGAAAGAAGAACTGGAGTTGGTCCCCAAGCACTGCTCCTATACAACAGGATGGGTTAAATGCAGAGAACAAATTTCATTGTAAGAATACCATTTGTTGTAAGAATACAATGACAAAGTAAAGTGGCTTTCATGTCTGTACATGTATGTAGGTGTACTTGTATTTGTATGTATGTGTTTTATCCTATTTGTGAAACACTTTGTACTGTGTTTTAAAAAGTGCTATATACGTGAATAAAATTATTATTATTATTAAGAAAATACAATAATAGCAGCAAGAACATTAAAAAGAACAATGGCAACAAGTGTGCACTGCTGAGAACATTATTGATTGAAATTATCAGTTAAAGAAAGGACTGATGAAAATTTGATTACTTGAATGTGTATTTACAATGATTTTAAGCAGTGAGTGAGGCTTTAAAGGCATGGCCGACACTTTGGATCACTCTTGAACACTACATTTATTATCCACAAAACTTTGAGCCTTCTGAAAATAGAATAACTGCAGTAACATGGAGTTATTGGAGGATGGCATTCCCCAAAGAGGACTGTGGTGGATGTGGCCCGTGCCCGAAGTTAATGGGCATGCCCTATATGTCAATCAACTTGGGCCAATATGGCCAAGACAGCAGACAGAATTGCCTCGACTAGAAATAAGCACAACTGCATTGAAAATGCCTTTGTGAATTAATAAACTGTGAGAAAATATTCTTCACATCACCTTTGACTTAAGCTATTAATTTGTACAAATACAATTATAAAACTAGCACATATATTAGCTGTGCCCTGTCTCTATTACCAGACATAGCAGTCCGCTTGCATTTTGCATACAGGCGATATTCTTAGTGCCAAGGACTGCTGCACTTTCTGATATGCTTGTGTTATAATTCAGTTTCACTATTTTACAGGTTAAAAAAAAACAGCATGTAATGACTACATCCTACACTGTGATTAACAGAATATATAGCTATTTCGTGTGTGTGTGCGTGTGTGTGTGTGTGTGTGTGTGTGTGTGTGTGTTAGTGCTGTTGGGGATTCAGTGAAGGTGATGTGCAAGTCTAAGATACCTTTCATCAAGATCAACAGTTTGGTGAAAAATGGCTGGTGGTGTTAATGGACATCAAGCTCGCTTGCGAGACGTGCTGACCTATGTCTCTTCTTATTTGATTTCTCAAGGCAAAAAAATAAATAAATCGTCACTAATGAAGCTACATTTTTTCCCCCCCATGAGACCATTGAGATCAGCTCGTCTTTTTTCCAACAGACACGGTCGGCTTGTTGTCGGGGGACAGACGACGTAACCTCCAGCCATCCGCCCATTATCCAAACCGCTTCACCATTTGTAAAACCTGGAAATAGTGTCATTTAAACTCGCAGTCTGACCAGGGGGATTAATCAGTTTTACATTTTTCACGTTGGACCGTGTGACACCAGTGAGTAGCTTGCTGGTTGGAAACATCAGCAGTGCAGCTGGGATGTCGAATGTAGGAGACGCGTCAAGTTAGAGGAATATAAAAATAGAATTTTCTTTTCTTGGGGGCATTTTCCCCCCCTTTTCTCCCCAATTGTATCCAGCCAATTACCTCACTCTTCCAAGCCGTCCCGGTCGCTGCTCCACCCCCTCTGCCGATCCGGGGAGGGCTGCAGACTACCACATGCCTCCTCCGACACGTGTGAGGTCGCCAGCTACTTCTTTTCACCTGACAGTGAGGAGTTTCACCAGGGGGACGTAGCGCGTGGGAGGATCATGCTATTCCCCCCAGTTCCCCCTCCCCCCTGAACAGGTGCCCCGACCGACCAGAGGAGGCGCTAGTGCGGCGATACATACCCACATCCAGCTTCCCACCCACAGACACGGCCAATTATGTCTGTAGGGGCGCCCGACCAAGCCAGAGGGAACACGGGGATTCGAACTGGCGATCCCCGTGTTGTTAGGCAACGGGATAGACCGCTACGCTACCCAGACGCCAAATTAAGGTTTTCTCAGCGTAGGAACATCAGTTTCTAGTAGTCATCTCATGTTTTTTTTTTCCTGAGGGGTGTTTACACCAAACGATCAGCAAAAAAACAGCTTAATGAGAAACTGCATGCTTTGCTTGACCTTATCTTTAAGGCCCATCAACATGCCGCATGTGAGACTCCTGGACACCAGTACCAGTCAGAGCGAGAAGAGACATTTGTTTAAGTGATGTTTAACCAGCATGTCTTCCCCATAAAGCCCCATTACTCTCGCAGCACAGCTTTTTTTTTTTTGACTCTTCAGCCCAATGAATAGAGCTCATACTTCCACAGCATCAAATCATGACTTATGTTTCATTAGCTAAGTGGACTCTTGAAATCCCAAGGTTGATCAAAAGCTTTAATGGGTTATGATCGCTGAAGTTGGAACTTGCTTGTGTAGGCATACAGTGCACAGTGCAATGTGCTCTTAAATGCTGATTATATTGCATATGGAGTATATATATATATATATACACACACACTAAGAAAAATGCTCTTTATCAGCACAGTGATCGCCAGAGTTTCACGATTACAAAAACACCAGTCTGTCTGTGTCCTTTTTTTTTCCTTATGCTCATTTTTTTGGGGGGGGGGTCCCCCCTTTTTCTCTGCAGTTGTATCCAGCAAATTGCCCCACTCTTTCGAGCCGTCCCGGTCGCTGCTCCAACCCCTCTGCCGATCCGGGGAGGGCCGCAGACTACCACATGTCTCCTCCGATACATGTGGAGTCGCCAGCCGCTTCTTTTCACCTGACAGTGAGGAGTTTCACCAGGGGGACGTAGCGCATGGGAGGATCACACTATTCCCCCCCAGGCCCCCCCTCCCTCCCCTCGAACAGGCGCCCCGACTGACCAGAGGAGGTGCTAGTGCAGCAACCAGGACACATACCCACATCCAAGTTCCAACCCGCAGACACGGCCAATTGTGTCCGTAGGGACGCTCGACCAAGGCAGAGGTAACACGGGGATTCAAACCGCCGATCCCCATGTTGGTAGGCAACGGAATAGACCACCATGCCATCCAGACACCCGCTAAAATGGTTTTTGTGGTATCCTCATATGATAGTGCATGGTTCTGGAAATGTCATGGTGTTCCACAGGGAATAAAATCAAACAGTCAAGTTTGATGCAGGTCTGTAATATTGTCAGGTGACAATCTTTCACATGTAGAAATGTGTTTACATATTGACGCCACTTTTTACTTGCGCTGTTTTTCCATCATGTGGGAGAGGAATGTGTGTGTCAATATTTGCACAATGGGCAATCAGTGCGCTACATGTGAGCCATTTGAGGGGCATGTAACAGCTATAATTGGGATACACTTAAAGTGCTCAATTTTCCACACTGATTGTGAATAACATCATGCATCTTGAAGAATACAACAAGGGTGCAAGGCACTCCCTCTAAACAACAAACCAGAGATTTGTGTTGTATTCCTGTCTTTGCAAGTTACTAATTAGTACCATTTGCTGCAAAGAACTGGGCCGTAGCAGAGGATGACTTTGACAAATTGCCTGGTCGGAAATATACTCTTTAAGCTCTACACTGCAATACTGCTCTTGCGATTATGTGGCGGTGGTCTAATGGTCAGGGGGGGGAGGAGGAGGATGTGTGTGTGTGTGACCTGGTGTTGGTGGGGGGATATATGTATGTTGCATCCAGGCTTATTTTGGTGTGGCAAATCTCTACAGTGTAGTTCTTAATCCCAAATTGAATCTACAAGGTGCCCTTGGGAGAAGTGGCTAATCCTGACTAGCTCCACTAACTTGCGAGCTGTAAATGCGACGCATGCTGTCGGCAAAACACATAAGTTGCTGTGCTTAAGGGTGTTGAGTTAGGGCGGCATTCTGTAATATATCTTGATTGATAGCTCATAGTTTAGTTTGAAGGTGAAACTGATATGTTAATGCAGTAAGGGCGGTGCTCTAATTGATGGCAGGCTCAATGAGGTATGAACAGCTGCCCCGAGCGCCATACACCTTAGAGGAATTTGGCAGTTCTCGCGGAGACAATTGCTTGCATACATTAGTAGCGCGAACAATGCCTGCGTACTCACAAACCCCCGAAACGTCGGAATGACAAGAGTAAGTGAAAAATACCAGGTGTCTGTATGAAGATTAATTAAATGCGGGGAGGGGGGATGGCGTTGCACATGCTTCTCAGTATGACGTCTTAGTATGAGCATGACAGGCGCTTATGGCGTAGAAGTCCGGAGAGGCTGCACCTTGTCTCGTCTTGCTCTGCCGGTCAAAAGGAGTGGGAATCTAATTAGAGGTAAAATGTTCAAACAAAGGAGAAGGCCGAGTCCAACATATGTGTAAATGTTAAGGTGCTCTTTATGCGCGGCGTTTAGCAGATTGGGGGTACTAAGGTCGGGGGAAAGATGGATTTGCCGCGATGAATTTCCTGATTTGAGGTAATCGGCACGGCCTTTTTGAGAGACTTCTGCCCCCCTTCTAACTACCTCCGATCTCGATTGTGCACAGTGGCTTTGTGCAAGACTTTTGTTGTGTTGAGTCCACAAAGTGGAGAAGGTTGCAGCCGAGGGCCGGATATAAATCTGTCTGCCTCCGTACGGTTCAGACAGCCAATAGTGACTAGACTATCTTATCTGTGATATTATAATAAGAGGCACCACTGTGTCACTCGCGCACACACACACATCCTTGTGCTTAACACCACACATGAATTTTTGTGTACCGATGTCCTATACTTCCTTTTTTTTAATGATTTAATTTGTGTATGGTTTATTCCTGCAGCACACACTGACAAGAGGCGGCTCATTCATTCATTCAGCTGAATTCCTCTGCTGTGTGTTGGAAGCTGGAGTGTCTGCCACGTCCAGCCAGTAGTTGAATTTACCTGGTTGATGAATTTGACTCAGTCTAAATGACACATGTTAAACATTGTCCTCCTTGTTTCTATGGCCTGTTTTCATCCCACCAGATCCTTTCCTTGTAACAGGAAACAGCCCGGGGGATTAGGGAATCACACGTCGGACCACTCGTGTTCAGCATTCCTCACCTTCGTCATTACCTCTCGAAGCTGCGTGTAGGTCCGGAGGGGTTCTTTCAAAGTCCACACTTTTATTTCTTCTTCCCAAGACAAATGTCAAGGATCTGGGCTTTAGCGGGGAGCGTGGCCCACCCGTCTGCCGCCGGTGGCGAGGAGACAGCTAGATAAATGCATGGCTACAATGCGTCTGGCTTGCACCCGAGGCAAGCAGTCACGGCGCGATGCAGGGCCGTGCTGTGATAGCGACAGAAGGATTTTAATCATTGCCTCTCCCCAGGAATGACACCAGCGCTGCGCGGGGTAACAGAGATAGAGAGTGCGGGTGTTGGCACCCAGCAGACAAACAACAGCCTTGCAACATAGCTGCGCGGATTAGCGGTGTCGCTCAGTGAGAAATATGTGTACTTCTGGCCGGGCATGAGGAGCAACGCACTGCTGTTTTTTAGTGTGTCGGAATCAGGATTCATGGCATCATTAACCGCACCCAGTATCTGTCAGGCCCCAACATACCGAGCTGATATTAAATAAGTATATCAACTGTGTGCGACGCCTATCTGTGGTTTACTCAGAGTATTCATTTTTCTTAATGCTGGCTGCACAAACTTTACATCTTTTTCAGAGGGCTTATTTCAACTTTTTTTTTTTATCCCCCCCCCCCTTTTTTTTTTTTTTTTTACTCCCCAGTTATATCCGGCCAATTACCCCACTCCTCTGAGTGGTCCCGGTCGCTGCTCCACCCCCTCTGCCGATCCAGGGAGGGCTGCAGACTACCACATGCCTCCTCCGATACATGTGGAGTCGCCAGCCGCTTCTTTTCGCCTGACAGTGAGGAGTTTCACCGGGGGTATGTAGCATGTGGGAGGATCATGCTATTCACCCCCAGTCCCCCCCTCCCCAAACAGGCACCCCGACCGACCAGAGGAGGCGCTAGTGCAGCGACCAGGACACACACCCACATCCGGCTTCCCACCTGCAGATACACTGCCAATTTTGTCTGTAGAGACGCCCAACCAAGCCGGAGGTAACACGAGGATTCGAACCGCCAATTTCCGTGTTGGTAGGCAATGGAATAGACCACCACGCCATCCAGACTCCCTATTTCAGCTTTTTAAGAGCCCTCAGTCAGTGCTGTTATTATAATGCAACCATTAGCCATTGCTTCATTCACAGCCTTCGTCCACCCCGAGTGTTTAAAGACGGCTCTTTTACCTGCTCTTTCCCCGTGGAGGTGCTGGATGGAGACGGGGGCAGGAGAGTTTTACTCTGCTTGTGCCAGGCTGGTATTAAGAGAAAGGCCCCTGTTGGACCGGTGGCTTGGTGTGAGCTTTCTGATGCATGTCAGTAAACAGGGTTCACAGATGTCACAGCAGCCCACACAAGCGCAGCGCCGGTGCTCTTTAATTGGCCACGAGGTCACACGGCGGGAGAAGCGGCAGAACGCTGGCGAATGGGTGGATGGAGAAACGACGGAGGGCACGCACGAGGTGCAGATGGATGAAGCCACATGTACAGTAGTACACTGTACACAGACAGATTATTAGATTCCCCACATGAAGGAGTCAGACTTGGAAAAAAAGAAATAAAAAAAAAACAGAATCAAGAAGACGTGTTTGGCTTTTATTGTTCAGCCTTAACCACGAGAGAGAGAGAGAGAGAGAGAGAGAGAGAGAGAGAGAGAGAGAGAGAGAGAGAGAGAGAGAGAGAGAGAGAGAGAGAGAGCTGGTGTGCCTTCCCCCAGCGACACGCGGCGACTTCCTGCTCTTCATTATTTGGTGGAGGATGAAAATTATGAGTTCTGTGGAGTAACAACAAATGATTATTGCCTTATTGACCACCCTTATCCAATTATAAAGCCATCTACCGAGACACTGGGTAAAGGAATGGGGAGCGCAGGGTAATTTCGCTCGCTGAGCTGTTTAGTAGGACTCGCCAGTTTTCCCCTTCAGTTTTCAGCCAGAGGAACTCGAATGGCATTGATAAAGAAAGACGTGGAGGGAGAATTAAACACATAGAGGAACTGCTCATTTTCAGTCACTGCAAAGGCAGATGGTCAGCAGACGTCTTGGCGTGCTGCTTTCTTTCTCTATTGAAGCCTTTTAGTCTCGGCACAGTTATCCTGCTCTGCCTGCATGGCCCTGCACCAGGTTTAACTGCAGCACTATGTGTGTGTGTGTGTGTGTGTGTGTGTGCATATGTGTGGATGTGTGTGTGTGCAGCAGTGTTGTAGTCGAGTCACTAAACCTCGAGGTCGAGTCTCGAGTCCCCAGTGTTCAAGTCCCAGTCCGAGTCATCAGTGCTCAAGTCCAAGTCAAGTCACGAGTCCTGAAAATCAGGACTCAAGTCGTACTCGAGTCCGAGTCCTGGACTCGAGTACTACAACACTGGTGTGCAGGCATGTGTGTGTGTGTGTGTTTTGTGTGTGTGGGTGTGTGTGTGTGTGTGTGTGTGTGTGTGTGTGTGTGTGTGTGTGTGTGTGTGTGTGTGTGTGTGTGTGTAGCATCAGAACCATAGAACTTTGGTGGGCTTCGTTTTGCAGGTTCTATATAAAAGAGTGTGGTGCAGGTTGTGTATAAAAGTGTGGTGCAGGTTGTGAATAAAAGTGTGGTGCAGGTAAGTAGTACTTTGCACCACAGCACAGCAGCATTACGTGTGATGTGCAGGAAGTCATGTTTTAATTGTCAAGCTGCAAAACCAGAAAGTGTAGTCATGAAGGATCTGAAGTGGTCTGTGTACAGTGCATCTCACTCCCCTTCTTTATGCGACTTTGATGGTTGCACAAGAACCAGCTTTTTCAAACGAAACTGGAAAGTGTAAACGCCTGGTAATCAATATTTGTCTAAAATGACACATTTCCCATCAGAGTAAAGCTGCATTAGAGCTCTGCGGTACATAAAAGGGGCAAATAAGTGTAGTGATGTTTTATTTTGTCCCCCTAACGCCGTAACTTAATTCCATGAAAACAAAACAAAGCATCAAGGATTACCAGACCTTCCTTCAGGTGCTGAGTATCTGCTGCATCAGGCCGTACATGCGATAAAGCAACTAAGAGTCATCCGTTTATTCAGTAAGTGTGTGCCGGGGTTTTGTAAGGTGCTTAATGAGGAACGTTCCATGTTCTGTAGGAATCCATAATAAGTGCTTTTTAATAAACGGGCAACATTGTGTGGTAAGTCATTAACTTTAAAAGCAGTGGTGATTGCTTTGGAAGGATTAGGACCCTTTTCTTTGCATTTAAATGTGTGGCATTAATTTTTGGGGGATTATTCAGATTATCATCTGTTGTAGTTAAGAGATAAAGTTGTGACTGTGGAAACGCCATTAATGGGGAGATTCTCGGGGCTGTTTGGTGACCGCGTGCAGAAGCGTGGCCAGTGCGTGGGCCTGCTGTGAAGTGACTGGGGGAGATGTATGGCTCCCTGGTATGTCGGCAGCGTCACATTTCTTATCCTCCTGTGAGGCAGATCAATTATGACAGCGGGACAGACAGGCAATACTTCCCTTGACAGCTAACATGTTGCTTTATATGCACTCAGCTTTTCTTGACTGACAGTGTCTTAGCTTAAACCTCAACCTGGAACATATGTCAAACTATCAGAACTATTTTTAGTGGCAGCGCGGTGTTTCAGACCAGGCAGGATCCTCTCTGACGCCACGTCTGCTGCACGGGCACAGAGGTGGCCCCCTGCTTTCGGACAAATGCTAAACTTGTCGTTGTTGGTGTGATTAAGATTTGATAACGCACCTCCAATTTCTGTTGAGAAGCAGACAATAAAAGGGCATGTATTTGAAATAAAGTTTTTACCTCGTCATCCAGAATCCCAGGTGACGAAGAAGTACGAGGTCAGATACTTGGGGTCAACTGCCCAAAGAAGCAGGGAGTGCAGAAGAGAGGTGAAGTGGAGAGTGCAGGCAGGGTGGAGTAGGTGGAGAAGAGTGTCGGGAGTGATTTGCGACAGAAGGGTACCAGCAGGGGTGTCCAGGTAGCGTAGCGGTCTATTCTGTTGCTTACCAACATGGGGATCGCCAGTCCGAATCCCCGTGTTACCTCCAGCTTGGCCGGGCGTCCCCTACAGACACACTTGGCCGTGTCCGTGGGTGGGAAGCCGGATGTGGGTATGTGTCCTGGTCGCTGCACTAGCACCTCCTCTGGTCGGTCGGGGCGCCTGTTCAGGGGGGAGGGGAACTGGGGGGAATAGCGTGATCCTCCCACGCGCTACGTCCCCCTGGCGAAACTCCTCACTGTCAGTTGAAAAGAAGTGGCTGGCAACTTCACATGTATCGGAGGAGGCATGTGGTAGTCTGCAGCATCAGCAGAGGGGGTGGAGCAGCGACCGGGTACCAGCAAGAGTTAAAGGGAATGTTTACAAGATGGTTGTGAGACCAGCTATGTTAGATGGTTTGGAGACAGTACCACTGACAAGAAGACAGGAGGCGGAGCTGGAGGTGGCAGAGTTGAAGATGCTAAGATTTTCATTGGGAGTGACGAAGAAGGACAGGATTAGGAACGAGTATATTAGAGGGACCGCTCAGGCTTAGACATGTGTTGAGGAGAGATGCTGGGTATATTGGGAGAAGGATGCTGAATATGGAGCTGCCAGGGAAGAGGAGAAGAGGAAGGCCAAAGAGGAGGTTTATGGTTGTGGTGAGGGAGGACCTGCAGGTGGCTGGTGTGACAGAGGAAGATACAGAGGACAGGAAGAGATGGAAGTGGATGATCCGCTGTGGCGAACTCTAACGGGGGCAGCCGAAAGTAGTAGTAGTAGTAGTAGTAGTAGTAGTAGTAGTACCTTGTCATCCAGAATAATTCTCTCCCTCTTTCTCCATCTCTTTACTTTTCCTCTCTCTCTCTCTCTCTCTCTCTCTCTCTCTCTCTCTCTCTCTCTCTCTCTCTCTCTCTCTCTCTCTCTCTCTCTCTCTCTCTCTCTGTCTCTCTCTCTCTTTCTCTCATCTCTGCAGGCATTATCAGAACAGCTCTGCCAAACATGGATCGGGAGACGAGGGACCAGTATGTGCTGGTTATCCAGGCCAAAGACATGGTTGGTCAGATGGGGGGCCTGTCTGGCACCACCTCCGTCACCGTGACACTGACCGATGTCAATGATAACCCACCCCGTTTCACTCACAGTAAGCCTTTTTTTAATTATTTTCTTCATCCAACAGGTTGTGTGTCTGTTCTGTGCATTCAGTGCACTGTGGTACTGTAGCGACTGTAAATAAAAGCCATTCACTGCCTTTTCTGCATTTCTTTGTGGACTAAACACAGCTTCTTATAACCGTATCTGTGAAGAACCACTTGAACTCTCGAACACTCTTGGCATACAGAAGTAGACAATGAAGCCTCACCCTGCACTATTCACTGCTAAATGAGGATGACGCATAATGCTGTGCTGTTGCGCCACCCCTGAGAGGCTGCATTTAAAAAAAAAATTAATTATATTCTATTTTCTTTGTGTTCAAGTTAGCGCGACAGTTTTTTTCCCCCAAGTTTTCACTTACCAGCAATTCAACTTTGAGAGGTTGCTCAGAGACACACAAAAATTCACACACACACACACACACACACACACACACACACACACACACACACACACACACACACACACATATATATATTAGGATAGATGTAGGAAAAACCTTTAATACATGGCAGTACAAGCCTGTTTCATCAGCTGCCAAGTTGGCTAAGCAACAAAGAAAAAAAACTGAGTGAATAAACGCTATGTTGCCTCGCACCACGCCCCTAGTTACGGCACACAGCAACCAATGGGAGGACAGGAAACATTTGAAAAGTAACATCAGGGACATTACAACCAATGAGGGAGTGACTGGGGCTCGTTTTGAAAAAGTAAGGGCTTAAAGGGCCGGGGCACTGTTGGAATAGAATACTTTTAAAATATAACAAAATAAAATAACATCCATTAGGGTACTTTACGTACATCATCTGGTGGAGTGGGTCCAGAGCACAGCCGAAAGAGCAGACCGGCAAAACATAAAAATACAACATCCAATAACGGTCATCACGTGTACATCATCCAATGGAGGGGGGGGGGTAATAAAGACAATGGCTCTATATATATATATATATATATATATACACACACACACACCAGCCCCCATGGTATGTTTGTTTTGGCATTGAAATGATGATGTAGCACAACTGTCCTGGTTGAGTATGAGGGAACAGCAGCTGCTCACACACACACACACACACACACACGGGGAGGAAACCCCTTACAGTGGCGTCTACGGGAGGGACGGTATTGACAGAGGCGTCAGTATTTGGGGAGGCGCTGACTTCATGTGGGTGGGTCTCTGCTTCATCTGTGCTGAAATTCTGCTGAGGAATGTCTGGACACTGATGTACCAAAGCGTCTTCCAGATAGTCGTCCAAGGAAAAGGCACTTCTTTATTCATTTATTTGTTGTCTTTCAAGTTCTCATTTTTTTCTTTTCTTTTTTTTCAGGAATTTTCCCCTTTTTTCACCCCAATTGTATCCAGCCAATTACCCCACTCTTCCAAGCCACCCCGGTCACTGCTCCACCCCCTCTGCCGATCCGGGGAGGGCTGCAGACTACCACATGCCTCCTCCGATACATGTGGGGTCGCCAGCCGCTTCTTTTCACCTGACAGTTAGGAGTTTCACCAGGGGGACGTAGCATGTGAGAGAATCATGCTATTCCCCCCCAGTTCCCTCTCCCTCCCGAACAGGCGCCCCGACTGACCAGAGGAGGCGCTAGTGCAACGACCAGGTCACATACCCACATCCGGCTTCCCACCCGCAGACATGGCCAACTGTGTCTGCAGGGATGCCCGACCAAGCCGGAGGTAACACGGGGATTCGAACTGGCGATCCCCGTGTTGGTAGACCACCATGCCACCCGGACACCCTATCATTTGTTTTTTTTTTGTTTTTGTTTTTTTGTCTTTTTTATTCAAATCAACACGATGTAAACTTGCACGAGCACACACAAGATAGGCTTCTACAAAACAAGATGTATATATATATATATATATAGCGGGGGGGGGGTTTTCAGAAACCTTCAGTGCTGTTGATAAAAGTGCTCAACAAATGAGGAGCGGAATATCAGTATAGGTGTAGGAAAAACTTTTCATACATAGCAGTACAAGCTTGTTTCGTGCGTCGCACACTCATCAGCTGCTAATGTGATTCAACATTAGAATCACATTAGCAGCTGATGAGTGCACGATGCACAAAACAAGCTTGTACTGCTATGTATGAAAAGTGATTTTTCCTGCATCTGTATCGATATATATAGCTTTTTTTCCCTTTGGAAACCATCAGTGGTGATTGACAGCTGGTGATTGCTTATGGCATGAAACAGGCTTGCACTGTCTCATAAAGAATTTACTTGAATCTTTTTTTTTCTTTTTTACATTGATAAGCCAAAATTTATTACCACTCATATGTGAACTGAATAACATTGATTATCTCCTAACATGTTAAGGTCTGGGTAGATTAGATGGAAAGCAAACAATCAGTTCTTGTATTCATGGTGTTGGATGCAGGAGAAATGGGCAGGACTAAAGACCTGAGTGACTTTGACAAGGGCCAAATTGTTATGGCCGGATGACTGGGTCAGAGCATCTTTGAAATGGCAAGGCTTGTGGGCTGCTCCCGGTCAGTAGTGGTGCGTACCTACCGACAGTGGTACGAGGAGGGACAAACTGGTGATGAGGGCAACGAAGGCTATCCCGCCTGGTCCAAACCAAGAGAAGGTTTATTGTGGCATGAAAGTTTTAATGATGGGTTATGGGAGGATTATGTCACAACACACAGTGCATCACACCCTGCTGTGTATGGAGTTGTGTAGCTGTAGACCAGTCAGAGGGTCCATGATTATCCCTGTCCACCGATGAAAGTGCCTACAATGGGCAAGCGAGCGTCAGAACTGGACCTTAGAGCGGTGGAATAAAGTTGCTTGGTCCGATGAGTCCCGTTTTCTTTTTGATCACTTGGGTAGCTGTGTATATGTGCACTGTTTACTTAAGGAAGTGACAATAATAATAATAATAATAATACATTATTTGTGGGCACCTTTCAGAGCATTTAAGGACACCTTACAGAACACAGTAAAAAACAAGCAGCACTGTATCAGACAACATAAAATCAAAACAAAGAAGGGTAGACAATAAAAAGTTAACACAACAGATAAGTATAAAAGCATCATCTGCACAAAACTCAATGAAGCGTGGATCAGACTGAATATGCCAGTTTGAAAAGGTGTGTTTTGAGATGGGATTTGAAGGTTGAAAGAGTCAATGTGGCGAATGTCTTGTGGGAGAGAGCTCCATCGATGGGGGGCAGAATGACTGAGGGCTCTAGACCCCATGGTAGTCAAGCGGGCTGATTGTGTGGTGAGTTGGAGAGCAGAAGAGGATCTGAGAGTGCGGATGGTACCAGGATGCACTGTGGGAAGACGACAAGCCGGTGGAGGGAGTGTGATGATCTGGGTAATGTTCTGCTGGGGAACCCTGGGTCTGGCCATTCATGTGGACATCAGTGTGACACGTACCACTGACCTAAACATGGTTGCAGACCAGGTACACCCCTTCATGGCAATGGTATTCCCTGATGGCAGTGGCCTCTTGCAGCAGGATAAGGTGCCCTGCCACACTGCACACATTGTTTGAGAATGGTTTGAGCAACATGGTGACGTGTTCAAGCTGTTGCCCTGGCCTCCAAATTCTCCAGGTCTCAATCCAATTGAACATCTGTGGGATGCGCTAGACTGACAAGTTACAGGACTTGAAGGATCTGCTGCTAATGTTTTGGTGCCACATACCACAGCACACCTTCGAGGGTCTTGTAGAGTCCATGCCTCTGTGGGCCGGCGCTGTTTTGGCAACACATGGAGGACCAACAGCATATTAGGCAGTTGGTCATAATGTTTTGGCTCATCAGTATGTGTGTGTGTGTGTGTGTGTGTGAGTGTTTGTGTGTGTGTGTGTATTTGTTTGTTTGTTTGTTTGTTTGTGTGTGTATTTAAATATACAGATGAATAGACAGACAAACAGATTTGCACAATTGTACTTTGACCCTCACTTCTCTGGGGGCTTTCGCATTAGAATAATTTCAAAACCCAATATTATATTAACAATGTGATGATGGATAGATAGATAGATAGATAGATAGATAGATAGATAGATAGATAGGTAGATAGGTAGTTAGATAGCATAATCCTGACAGCATAATCTTTGTCTTCTCAATTTACCAAGGTTGTGTTAGCCTCATCCCTGACCTTATTATTCCCATTTCATTGCAACTTTCTTTGTATTTGTATTTTCAATAAATGTTATGACTTTCATGGCCAAATCAAAACACAGCCTTCCTGTGCCTGCCCAGCTTTTCTTCTCATTACACCTGAGGTCAATATGGCGGTGATACCAGGATCAATCGGGCTCCCATTATTTTTTTGTAGGTCCATTTCGCAGGCTGCTAATGGGTTCCAGGCCGGGCTCGGGGATTCAAAGGCATGCAGGACTTCTCATGATAATCTTAAATGCTGGGAAATCGGTTTACTGCTGATGGCCCAACTGTAGCCTGACTGCTACGCTCACTGCTGGACCTCCATGAAGTCGAGTCAATTTGCTGGTTCCCGGGGATAGAGAAAGGTTCGAGTTTCCAAAACAAGTCATCAACGCAGGTTTTTTTAATTTATTTTTTTCCTTTATTAGACAGCGACAGTGAAGAGGCAGAAAGCAAATGGGAGAGAGGGAGAGGCGACCTTTGTTGCATATCGTAATATGCAACAAAGGTCGCCGGCTGGAATCAAACCAGTGACGGTTGCGACCGTGTGGCCATGTACTATGCACTGTAACCATTAAGCTACAGAGGCGTCCCACCAATGCAGTTTTAACCCAGTGCTGTCATGCTGGGAATAAAGAGGTTTTGGGAGAGTTTTGGCGTTTTTGCCCCGCATTGCAAAGCATCGGAGCTGATAGCATGCCCAAGGAAAAGCCTCTCCTCAGATGGGAGGAAGGAGGGGAAACCAAGGTTAGATGCATGAGGAAACAGGTTAGCTGGGTGGGAGGAGGATGGAGGGGTGAAGAAGCAAGAGGTGCACCCGGTGAAAAGGGGGGGGGAGAAGCAATTTTTTGGTCTTTAAAAGGACTGCTATTCCACGGCAAATTAAAAAGCCATTACAAAGATTACACGGCGGCAAACAATGTCAGGCAGATTAGCATTTAGACAGTGGCTGAGGGAGACACTAGGGTGAGGAACACGGAAAGGTCTGGTAATGAGCTCCGCCATGGTGATTGGGAAGATTATGATTATGAATATGATTCCCTTCTTTATTCTTATGAGAGTGCTTTAAATCTGAAGGTTCAGACAAAAGCTAAGGAGGCACAATGGAGAGTTTCTGAGTAATAGAATGTTTGAGTGGACTAACCCGTGGCACGCTCCTTGGGGATCTAACGACTCCCATTCACTTTGGTCAAGGGGATAGCCCACTATATTAAAAAAAAAAAAGTTCAGGAAGTGAAGCACATTTTAATGCTTTCATAAAGCTCTTAAGGCCAATGTCATCAAATTTTGAATGAGAAAATTACCAGATGTGTTTTATGTCAGATATATTCTCCAACCAGTAAAAGTAAGGAGATGTGGTGTGTTCTTTGGTGCTTTATCAGTTGAATAGTCTATGCGTTTGTCACATATCCTGAAGTATGCATTATTATCTAAGACGTTTACTCCACATGGGTCACTTATGCTGACTGTGTTTTGCAAGATGAGGTTATTGAGTGACTGGTCAAGATTAGAATCAACGCAAACGAGGTATAACCTGCCTTCCAGTGTGGGAAGAAGGCGGCGCGAACTCACATTTGCAGCGGCCTCACCCAGTACCGTCCATGCAGTGTCTTTGTCCACATCTGCATCTAAGTTTGTGTCTTCGTTTGATGGCTGGGAGAGCTTGGTCTGCCGTGTCCTGTGGGCCCAGGGACCACGGGCCTGCCCGGAGCTGCACCCAAAGAGGAAACACTGAGGGTGGTCTGACAGGATGCGGAAGTGGAGCAGGCTAAGCTAACTGCTAGCCCATGCAGACCGGCAGTTCCGATAACACCAAGGGTGGTCTTGTGGCAGCCTCGCCTAGCCTTGACTGTGTTTTTGATGTCATCGTGTGGAGTGCAGGGAGGTGTGTCGAAGGTGTCTGGCTGGGCAATCTGGCATTGGATCGGCTGGGGGAGCCTGGTCTGCTGCATCCGGTGGGACAAAGGACATGGCCATGCCTGGAGCTGGGTCCAAAGAGGAAAAACCAAGGGCGGTCTGACAGGACATGGAGGCAGGGCAGGCTAAGCTAACTGCTAGCCCATGCAGACCGGCATTTCCCACAGTCATCCTGGCTGGCATTCATTTTCTTGGACAGTGAATTTTTGTTGCTTAGTTTGGATATATGTGTTTAGTTTGGATATATGTGTTCTTGTAGTTTTTGGCTGTGTTTTTGTCTTTGTCATTTCACTTCATGTACTTGTGTAACTGAAATGAAACGAAAAATCATTTCCCCCAGCCCACAGCAGTGCAACACAAAGTGTTCCTGATTTAGTATGTAAATAAGAACAGCCATTACCGCCGCCCTGTCCTCTCCTCTCTGTCCTCTGCAGAAAACTATCAGTACAATGTGTTGGAGTCACTGCCTGTACAATCCGTGGTGGCCAGGATCAAAGCGGATGATGCTGACATAGGCTCCAATGCAGAGATGGACTATAGGATCATGGATGGAGAGGGGCTTGGATTGTTCAACATCACCACAGATGAGGACACACAGGAGGGGGTCATCATACTTCTAAAGGTAAAACATTAAGAAAAGCCGAGCACTGAATAATACCAAACATACCTGTAATCTGGCTGCTATAAAAAATCCCCTCTTGTAAAAGTATATATTTTCTGATTGTGGACACAGCAAGGCTAAGGACAATCACTGCACATTTCAGACTTTTTTTTTAGAGAGTTTGAAATGGTCTCCTCAAGGCCAAAGAGATGTGACAGCTCATTCCTGGAGTTCTTTTGTAGGAACGAGAGCCATTGTTGGGCACAAACCATACATGTCTGATAGGGGAATTTGATCTTTTATTTGTTTCGCGACAAACTCGGAAAACCACCACATAGAGGAGAAGAGTCACCCACAATAAAAATGTCACATCGGTGTTCTCCTGCAGTATATTGCAGGTCACAATGGGGAATGCCATAAGTCAGATGAAATGACAACATGTTTGCAAAGCATTCATGTCAGAAAGCCTTTTACCGTGTTGGGTGTCTTCATTCAAATCAATATCATTGCTTTCAGAGCTCAGAGTCAATATAAAAGCTGTCTACAAATACATTTGTTAAAGTCAGACCTCGTATTAAGCTAGACAGTGTCAAGATTGTATTACAATTCACGTTTCTATGCTTTCAATTTCTTAACCTTGTAAAAGGCTATAATTAATCACACATCACATGCAGACACACACACACACACATATATGTATGTGTGTGTGTGTATATATATATATATATACACTCACTGGCCACTTTATTAGGTACACCTTGCTAGTACCGGGTTGGACCCCCTTTTGCCTTCAGAACTGCCTTAATCCTTCGTGGCATAGATTCAACAAGGTACTGGAAACATTCCTCAGAGAGTTTGGTCCATATTGACATGATAGCATCACGCAGTTGCTGCATTTTTGTCGGCTGCACATCCATGATGCGAATCTCCCGGTTCACCACATCCCAAAGGTGCTCTATTGGATTGAGATCTGGTGACTGTGGAGGCCATTTGAGTACAGTGGACTCATTGTCATGTTCAAGAAACCAGTCTGAGATGATTCGAGCTTTATGACATGGCGCGTTATCCTGCTGGAAGTAGCCATCAGAAGATGGGAACACTGTGGTCATAAAGGGATGGACATGGTCAGCAACAATACTCAGGTAGGCTGTGGCGTTGACACGATGCTCAATTGGTACTAAGGGGCCCAAAGTGTGCCAAGAAAATATCCCCCACACCATTACACCACCACCACCAGCCTGAACCGTTGATACAAGGCAGGATGGATCCATGCTTTCATGTTGTTGACGCCAAATTCTGACCCTACCATCCGAATGTCGCAGCAGAAATCGAGACTCATCAGACCAGGCAACGTTTTTCCATTCTTCTATTGTCCAATTTTGGTGAGCCTGTGCGAATTGTAGCCTCAGTTTCCTGTTCTTAGCTGACAGGAGTGGCACCCGGTGTGGTCTTCTGCTGCTGTAGCCCATCTGCCTCAAGGTTCGACGTGCTGTGCGTTCTTCTGCATACCTCAGTTGTAATGAGTGGTTATTTGAGTTACTGTTGCCTTTCTGTCAGCTCGAACCAGTCTGGCCATTCTCCTCTGACCTCTGGCATCAACAAGGCATTTTCGCCCACAGAACTGCCGCTCACTGGATATTTTCTCTTTTTCGGACCATTCTCTGTAAACCCTAGAGATGGTTGTGCGTGAAAATCCCAGTAGATCAGCAGTTTCTGAACTACTCAAGACCAGCCCGTCTGGCACCAACAACCATGCCACGTTCAAAGTCCCTTAAATCACCTTTCTTCCCCATTCTGATGCTCGGTTTGAACTGCAGCAGATCGTCTTGACCATGTCTACATGCCTAAATGCATTGAGTTGCTGCCATGTGATTGGCTGATTAGAAATTTGCGTTAACGAGCAGTTGGACAGGTGTGCCTAATAAAGTGGCCGGTGAGTGTGTGTATATATATATATTAGTGGTGGGACTTGATTAAAAAGATTAATTATGGGCTTTGTAATTAATTAATCATAATTAATCACATTTTAATCGCATATCGATATTTGACACCAGAAGCAACATTTTTCAATTCAAACAAGTCTTGGTAGATGACTAAATCAATGAATAGACACATACATACGTTTAAACAACAAAATCCTGTTTATTTTGCTCAAAACAAGTTTGTTTTGTAAACACAGTACTTTTTGTAACCCCTGATCTTCTACCACTGAAAGTGGTCTACAGTCCACAGCAATCCATTTCGCCAGTGAGTTTGTTAATTTATCAGACGTGGACTTACTCATCTTGGCTTTGAAACCCGTCATCTGGTGGAGAGTCGGTTGGCGACTCTGCTTGGTTGTACTAGGAGCACTAGCGTTAGCGTTAGCTCCGGTGTTCGTACTAGCTGCAACGTGTTTCGCATTTAGGTGGTACCGGAGGCTTGAATAACTGCGGTGGAATGCAAACTCTTTGTTGCAGAGTCTGCACACAACAGTGCTTTTATTTAGGCTTCCATCTGACCGGTTTTTAAACGTAAATTTCCCATCCACAGAGCTAAGCAACGCGGTGTCATCCTTGTCGTCTATCACATTTGTTGTTAGCATACTAACATGTTAGCCTGACCTACTCCGCCTTCCGCTTGACTGACGTCACTCGGTGCATCGGAATAATCCGTGTGCCAGAAACGAGTGCACTGAGAAGCGTTCCGTGTTGACTGGAGTGTAAAAATAAAATGCGTTAATTTTTTTTTTTGACGCCGTTATTTTTCCTATAATTAATTATCGAATTAACGCGTTAAAGTCCCAGCCCTAATATATATGTATGTATGTATGTATGTATGTATGTATGTATGTATGTATGTATGTATGTATGTATGTATGTGTGTGTGTGTGTGTGTGTGTGTGTGTGTGTGTATGTATATGTATATGTATATATAATGATATACATATACATACATACATATAATCTCATTGCCTTGCCCTCACTATATTTCCCCAGAAACCATCAATAGTGTTGATAATAATGCTCAACAAATGAGGAGTGCAATATTAAGATAGATGTAGGGGGGAAAAACTTTAATGCATTACAGTACAAGCTTGTTTCGTGCATCACACTGCCAATGCTTTATATATATATATATATTTGTGTGTGTGTGTGTATGTATATATATATATATGTGTGTATGTATATATATGTATGTGTATATTTGTATGTGTGTGTGTGTGTGTG
This sequence comes from Lampris incognitus, assembly GCF_029633865.1. Taxonomy (NCBI): domain Eukaryota; kingdom Metazoa; phylum Chordata; class Actinopteri; order Lampriformes; family Lampridae; genus Lampris; species Lampris incognitus. Next base: position 24,065,830 of record NC_079229.1, on the reverse strand, counting down.
TGTATATATATATATATATATATATATATATATAAAGCATTGGCAGCGCTATATACATATATTCTCTGTACCATTGTAGTTTATCACCTCTTATATCTCCTGTACATAGTCCATCCTTGTGTATATATCTGAAGATTGTAGTGTTGTTATTCTGTGTTAAGTACACTGAGACAGCCACCAAACCGGAGTTAAATTCCATGTATGTGCAAACCTACATGGCCAATAAACATGATTCTGCTTCTGATGTAAAACTAGTTATGTTTCATTTACAGACATGCTCAAATTTGTTGGTACCTTACAGCTCATTCAAATAACGCTTCATCCCCCCTGAAAAGTGATGAAATTAGAAGCTATTATGTCATGTATTCTTGCTTGCCTTTGGTATGTAACACCATTAAGCAAAGAACCTGATAAAAGAGATGAACTATTGCTTACTCTACAAAGATATTCTAAAATGGCCCAGACACATTTGTTGGTACCACTTAGAAAAGATAATAAATAATTGAATTATAGCATTTCAAACTAATTTCTTTCTTCAATGAAATCACACATGTCTCCAATCTAGCAATCAGTCATTCAGCCTATTTAAATGGAGAAACGTCACTGTGCTGTTTGGCATCATTGTGTGTGCCACACTGAACATGGGCCAGGGAAAACAAAGGAGAGCGGTGTCCGAGGGGATCAGAAAGAAAATAATAAGACAAGTATGAGAAAGGTGAAGGCTACAAGACCATCTCCAAGCAGCTTGATGTTCCTGTGACAACAGTTGCAAATGTTATTAAGATGTTTAAGGTCCATGGAACTGTAGCCAATCTCCCTGGGCGCGGCCGCAAGAGGAAAGTCGACCCCAGATTGAACAGAAGAATGGTGCGAATGGTAGAAAGAGAACTAAGTATAACTGCCAAAGAGATACAAGCTGAATTCCAACGTGAAGGTACGTCAGTTTCTGATTGCACCATCTGTCACTTTTTGAGTGAAAGTGGGCTCCATGGAAGAAGACCCAGGAGGACTCCATTTTTGAAAGAAAAACATTAAAAAAAAGCCAGACTGTAATTTGCTGAAATGCATTTTGACAAGCCACATCCTTCTGGGAGAATTTCCTTTGGACAGATGAGTCAAAACTGGAGCTTTTTTGGCAAGTTACATCAGCTCTAGGTTCACAGATGAAAAAACGAAGCTTTCAAAGAAAAGAACCCCATACCTACAGTGAAACCATGGAGGAGGCTCGGTTATGGTTTGGGGCTGCTTTGCTGAGCCTGGCACAGGGTGGCTTGAATCTGTGCAGGGCCCAATCAAGGCATTCTGGAGCGAGACGTACTGCCCAGCATCTGAAATCTGTTGTCAGTTGCAGGTCATGGGTCCTCCAACAGGATAATGACCCAAAACACACAGCGCAAAGCACCCAGTAAGAACAAAGCACTGGGCTATTCTGAAGTGGCCTTCTATGAGTCCTGATCTGAATCCTATTGTACAGCTATGGAAAGAGTGGAAACTTGCAGTCTGGAGAAAGCACGCATCAAACCTGAGACTGCTGCAGCAGTTTGCTCAGGAAAAGTGGGCCAAAATACCTGCTAACAGGTGCAAACGTCTCTTTGAGATCTACAGAAAGCGTTTGATTGCAGTGATTCCCTCTAAGGGTTGTGCAACAAAATATTAGATTAAGGGTCCCGTCATTTTCATTTGTTTTATGATTTATAATATTATGTTGAATAAAAAAAATCAAAATCAAATTCTGATTTATAGTGGATGCCAATTACTTTTGTAAGTTTCAAGTTATTTCAGGGAAAATTGTGCGTGCCTTTTTTTTTTTTTTTGTGGAGGGGCACCAACAAATTTGAGCACCTGTGTGTGTGTGTGTGTGTGTGTGTGTGTGTGTACACACAGAATGATTCTACTTTGTTAGCATTATGCACCTACGTATACATGAAATATACTAAACAAAACATCTTATAAATACATTTTGGTTTTTGTTTCATATAATTTAAGAACATTATTGAATAAAATATAGATAACTACTTAAATGACAAGTGAGTCCAAACTTTTGAGTGGTAGTATATTTTATATATATATATATATATATATATATATATATATATATATATATATATATATATATATATATATATATATATATATATATATATTAATGTCATTGCCTTGCCTTCACAATGCCCTGCAAGTTCAGAAGTGCCACTGAGGTGCAATCTTAATTGTGGGTGGTCAAGAAGGAAGCTCAGATTCCTGAATGTTGAACAACCTCTGAAGACCTACCTCCCTTCTCGTGACCACTATTGCTACAAAATAAATAACAAGAATTATGTTGTTTTTTTTTTTCCCTGTCTGCCTCTAATAGCCTTTAGACTTTGAGACTCAGAGCAGCTTTTCCCTGAGAATCGAAGCCACCAACAGGAATATTGACTCCAACTTCTTAGGCATGGGCCCATTTAGCGACACCACGTCGGTCAAGGTGACAGTGGAAGATGTGAATGAGCCGCCCATCTTTTCCACTCCACTCAGCAAGATGGTGGTGTTTGAGGATGCCAAAGTGGGCACCTCCATCGGGAGAGTCTCTGCTCATGACCCGGACTACTCCAACAGTGCCATCAGGTATGCCTCACCGGCTGTTACACGGTGACACCATTACACCACAGATGTACAGTGAGACCCGCAAAGAGCACAGGCAAATACTCCAAACACCTTGCAGAAGAGCTGTTTATCAGTAGGCTCATACATTCGAATACTCCTCGTTATCTACAAACACCCAGAATTTGTTGACTACTACTGAAATGTCCAATCCCCGTGTGCTTGTGGCATGGACAATGGCAGATGGTGGAAGTACTACGTTGTGCAACATTTGCAAAAGTGAAATGCCATCTTGAACAAGAGAAGGGCACTCCCGCAGGAGGGTCAAGGCTCGATAGCGGTGCCATGGCATTCATGACTTGAAACGAGCACTCAGGAAGCCAATCTGTGTGGTGTCACCTCTGAGATTCCCACCCATTATGCATTAATTAGATGAATATTGTGTTTATTCATACGTGGTGTGTATGGATTGTCGGTAAGCCTAATCAGAAAATCAAATTATTGCAGTATTGTGGTCGTAAATTGCCTTTTTTTGCTTCTGTGACTGTTATCGCCCTATGCAATATATTGTACTACATCTGTTGAATTAAAATTATTGTGAAACGAATGCAACCACAAGAATCAAATTATGTTGCAATAATACCCTTTGGAGAGAGGCTAATTGAACTTGTAATGTTTCTCCAGAAATGTGAGTTGCTTTCTGTATTAAAAAAGGCCTGATCTGTGTCGTGTGCTGAGAGAAAGCTGGACAGCCTGTATTCTCATTTTGATAGGGATCTATTTCCACCAGACTGTGAAGTTGCACAATTTTACTGCATATCTGACACAAAAAAAAGATCTTGATAGTGTTAATTATACAAGTGCTTTTTTAGACACGTCCAAGAAAATTATTTTAAGAAACCATAAACACAGTAATAATCTCCAATGGCGGTGGCTGATTAAATCTCTAATTAAGTCAAAATAATGTGACTAGTTTTAAGTTTGAAAAACAGTTTTCTTTTTGCATAAGTGCGCTGGAAAGAAAAGTTAAAATCAATGTTGAACCCTGTTTTTGAAAGTTTGTTGCTTGTGTTCAGGTATTCCATAGACAGAAACACAGACCTGGAGCGCTACTTTAACGTGGATGCTCTCAGCGGCATCATCAGCACCGCCAAGCTTCTGGACAGAGAGGCAAATTCTGTCCACAACCTCACTATCTACGCCATCGAGAACCGTAAGTACGGAACAGCACCCGCTCGGATCCGTTAGAGCTTATCAGTGTCACTGTCAGGAGAAACCCGTGTGTAAAGCTTAGTGGTCCTCTCTGTCCTGTCATCTAGATGAATTATACCACCTTCAGCATCCAACACCACCACCGCACAACCACTCCCTCCACATAGCCGCCTGCATCGTGCCTCCAATACAGTGGAGTTGCTGCGGGGCTGTCGGGGAATGTTAATTCACATGCAGGGCGGTCACACTGACCTCCAGGTCTCCTTGAGCCGTGGCATGTGCGGGGCGGGGGGGGGCAAGGTGCTGACTAAGGGTAGGCGCTCTCACCTACGGCTGAACTATGCTAATGTGACACGGAGAGATGCTGCACGCCTTTGTTCATCTCCCAACAGCTCCAAGGACAATGGGGCTTTTTCTCTTCTTCTTCTTATCATTCTACCGCCATACACAAACATGCACAGCAATCACTGGCATAGGACCTGCCGAGCGCTCACTAGACAGCCGCATCGCATCAGCGGAAGTTCAAAAGGACTACATGTCACCCTGGCAGTTCCTCTGCTATCACATCATAAGAAAGAGCCCAGTGTGTATAGGTGCATTGTGGGCTTTTCTTTTTCTTTTCTTTTTTTAATCTTTTTATCACTTTCACTTCTGAAGAAATGTTTCTATTTGCACATAGCAGCATGCCAGCGCACTATTTTGTTGCTTCCAGAGTGTGTACTTGCTATACTGGAGCAACAAAAGGAAGGCAACACGCGTAATAATAACCATGCGAAATGTCATAACAGACCCTCATGCACGAGACCGGCTGCTGATGCAAAGTGTCACTCGGGCTCTTTTTTTTTTCCGGCCGAAAAAAACCTTGGCGTCCTCAGACTGGCTACAGAATTCACTGCCCCGAATGCCTTATGATAGTATTTATAGTCTGCGACTAAAGAGGTTGCAGAGTCTCTTTGGTTGAGGGATGCTGTGCATTGGGGTTGCATTCACATTGCATCCGCTCTGCTCAGACCACGCTGATGCCAACAAGTCTGTGGCCTAAGGCGGCACGTGTCCTTTTTATCTCTGTCATATTGGCCGCCCTGAATGTCAGCACGTCATCTCTCGTCAGCTTGGCAGCGACGCCAGCCTAAATCATCATCCTCCGCTCAGACGCGGCCGTTTAGGCATCAGTGTATGTCAGGCAGATGGAGGTGAGGAGCCCACTGCACAGGCTGACCTGCCCCTACACATTGTCTTCCCCCACATCAACCCAACACCATGTGTAATTAGCTGCCTGATCACTTTGGCATATTCCCACCAGAACTGCTAAGGAGGCCAGCTGATAGGAAAGCATTACATATTTCATTAACGATGTGGGGTTGTTTTTTTTTGGCCTTGGTTACTGCATTTTGCTCTATCTTCATGATTAATTGAGAACACTTGAAAGAGATCAATATTCTATAAATTGGCTGAGTGAATAAATGCAAGGTTAAGGCATAATGAAAGTGTTTCAAAGAAAGTCTGGTGAATGCTTTGACATCAACATGGAACCCTTTCATTCTCTCTCTCTCTCTCTCTCTCTCTCTCTCTCTCTGTCTTTCAGGTGACCCTACCCAAATTGGAAAAGGCAACACTGTGATCACTGTGCTGGACATAAATGATAATGCCCCGGTCTTTGCTATAGACTACGAGACCCTCCTCTGTGAAAATGCCATGCCAGGACAGGTAAGATCTGGAAATTGCTCCTCAGTTGGTCCAAACCCTCCCCCTCCTTTTTTCTTTCTGTATTCAGTCTAAGTTTGACTCGCAGAGGCAACCCACTGTCTCTCAAAGTCATTAAAAAAGTCTTTCTTGTACTTCAAAACAATTTAACTGTGTACCTATAGAGCTTGACGTCATTCCAGGAAGATAGCCTCATTAGTATGAGTATCATCCTTAAGATTTAATGGGTGGTATTGTAGGTGTTACCATTCATTAGAGATTTTACCCTCATTCATTTCTGTCAATGCCAACTAAATTAATGACAGTGCTTGACTCTGCCTGTGGTCTTACTCTGCAATAATATCACGGGCTAATATGATATTTCATGCTGAGGTGGAGAGCTTGTCTGCCTAAGTCTCTTTCTTTATTGTGAGGCTTTGTATAATTAGACGATCACTGTGCACGGCACCGTTGCAGAAAATGCATCACACAAACTGAACAGGAGAGATTTCAGAGCTTGGAATTTTGATTTCGGTCAAAGTCATGCCAGAGGCTGTGGCTGTGCATTGCTTTCTCCCCATGTTCAGCATTTGGCCTCATTGTTCCTAAATGACTTGTGAGTCTGCAGTGGTGATTTGTCTACTCCTGGCATTTGGAAAATACAATCAGAGGCGAAGCGTAAAGCAGGCGTGCAGAAACGAATAAGTACAATTGATCAGAATGATGTATTGTATTGGAAATGGCTATTAGGCCCTCTTAAATATGTTATTTGCAATCATATTTCTCACTTGTTTGTCAGTGTGCTCACAGGAGAGTGTGCAGGAAAAGCTAATAATTAATTTTTCTTTAATGAGAGAATATATTTCATATGTACATTTTTCTCTGTTCCGCATTAGGCACAACCGCAGTGTAGATATTCTTTCAATATGGTAACCAGGGCTCAGTCGGCTCTGTCTTTGCTGCTTCACCTTTTTTTTCTTTTTAATAAAATGTCATATGATTCATTTCATTTATCTTAAGTCAAATATTCCTTTGTTTCAAAGTTTGAATAAATCCAATGTAAATTCTATGCAGAGATTGTCGTGAAAGCCACTCTGAAATACCAAGGCAAAGAATTTTTAGTCAAACTCAAGAATTAAACTTCTCTCTATAAATCACATGCTGGAATGAATAGATGTTTTATAGATTTAATAGAAATCTCACCGTTAAGGGCAGCCTTTATGAATTGGATACTGCCTGATGCAGTGAATGCCTTTCACCTTGGACACTGGTTACAACCAGCAACCCCAAGTTGAGTGTAGAAATGTGGTGATACTGAATTCAGCATCTAGCCTACCATCCATCAGCATCACCTGAATGTGAAATTCAACCGATAATTTGTACATTTCCTCCATATTGTGCATGATAAGTTGTGGCACAGAGATGATGGCGTTGCTGAAACAAAGCCGTCCCCTACCATCCAGCTAGCCTGCAGGCCAAAGCAACAGCCATAGTGCATGACAGCATTATCAGCAGGAAAAGGTACCGCAAATCTGTAATTACCCAGCCGAGCCAGACAGATTGCTTACTCAATGCAAGTGATAGCGGGGCTGTTAGCCTCCCTGAGGTGTAGCTGGGAGCTACTCTGCCATAATGTAAAGAGCTGCTGGTGACAGTGGCCTCTGTTGTCTCGGCCTGCCAGTCTATCCACCCAGCGAGCGGGCATATTGTATTCAGATTCCAACCGTAGCCCGTTGGGAGGTGAAACCATAAAACGCATAGCTAGGAGCTAATGTTTGCTGGTTATTATCCAAGACATGCTCAACATTTTAAGATGGCGTGCTCACGCGCGTGTGTGTGTGAGAGAGAGAGAGAGAGAGAGAGAGAGAGAGAGAGAGAGAGAGAGAGAGAGAGAGAGAGAGAGAGAAAGAGAGAGAGAGTTGGGGGAGTAAATGTTTTCACTACATCGTTTTTATTCTGCCATAATTAAATGTTCTTTATAAATCATTTTGGAAAACATCTCTTTGTGAGGAAGGAGCAATATTGTGTCTCCTCAAATGTAAGAGATGTGTGCAGGCATGTACAGTAGCCAATTCAATGTTTGTCTGTTTGGGTTTTTTTGTGACATGGTGAAAGTGATTTGCTTTCACATAATGTCACCTTCTTTGCCTTATTGTTGATGGGGAAGACTGCTAGAGATAAAGTACTTTGCAGCTCATTCTGTTTGTATGTTTTGTTAATTCTGTTTTCTATGGGACGTAGCCTTGTGTTAAGGCATCACCGAAGACAAGTACAGGGATTGCAATTTTCAGACTGAATAATGAAGTCAGGCAAAGCGAAAATTTCATGATGAAATTTATACCACAAAACACATACAGGGCAGAAAAAGCAAAAGGAGAAAGGTTGACATTTGAATTTGAAAACACCGATAGAATTAAAACTAGCTGTCAGCTGTCCGTTAGCAGTCAAACTGGGTGGAGTTGTAACCTGTCAGCTGTACCGCTCACCACCTCCCCTCCACCTAATTAAAATGTTCCTGTGTATATATGTGTCCACCCGGAGGAGCACCACCGCACAACCAGCTCCACTAACCGCTTCTGCTCCAGCAACCTCTTCCCTGTGAGCTTTGTTAAAATCTGCCACCCTCTGGTTGTTTCACCCATTGGCTTGTTCGCAGCTGCGACAAAGATAAAATAATAACATTTGCTAGTTGGGGCCAGGGTTTACTCTGGGCCTCTCTTGCATAGATTAACAGGGAGCACAGGGTTGGAATAACCTGCCATTTTTCAGGCCTAATTAAGGCCGTCTCGTGGCACTGGCTCTCTCCAGAGACGCCACTTGTTACGGATCATCGGTGCGTCTGTCTTCTGCCATAATATTAATTGATATTATGATGGGGTGGAGGGGGTATAGGTGGGTAGGTTCTTGGGGGGGGGGTCACACTGAACAATTAATTCAGTGTAACTATTACATACATGAGTGGTCTTTCTTGGCATTCTGCTGCCCTCAATATGCCACCCTGAACCTCCCTTCCCTCACCCAGTATCCCTAGAAGGCTCACAACCTCCAAATATCCATTTTTGGTACAGTTGCTATGTGACAAAGTTTGCTTTTGGCAAAGATGGTTTAGCTGAATAAGATAAGACACTCACAATCTCTTCCATTGTTCTTGCATTTGCGAGTGCCCTTTACCACTAGTACGTGTAAGTTGCATCTAACATGAATGGGCAAGATAGGGCTGAGAGGTGGCGGCATGGCTGAAAACGTACTTCCTGTGACTACAACTGTGAATCTTCTTTTTCTCAGGGTCTGGGAGGTGTGTGTGTGTGTTGGTTTGTTTGTTTGTTTGTTTGTTTGTGTGTTTGTTTCAGAAACCAGCTACCATAAGCCTGAATATGCTTATTGACCATGTTGGTTAAAGAGAATGCAATCAAAATCAACAATTCAACACGTACGTGTGTGACATGATGACGTCGCTCTTAGAATAAGAGAATAAACCTCATTTTCTGAAAATAAGTCATTCATCAATCGCATTTGATGTATTTTCATCTATTATGGACTCAGACATTATAGAAATGAGCCAATATAGAAAGATAATTCCCTAAAATTACAATTGTTTGTGATTTTTGTGAAATTCGCCCATTGGTTCCCATCGATTTACACTTATTTGCTTTGAGCGCCCCTAGTGGCCAATTTCAGAGCTGCCTACCTTTCGTTAAAACTGTCTTCTACGGAAGACGGAAGCTTAGACCAGCCATGCTTGCAATTTTCTTCTTTTTTTCTTTTTTTTCTTTTAAATGCCGTTATCGCGAGATCAGGATATCGTTATTTCGAGATAACAAAGCTCGTTTTCTCGAGATAACGAGATAATTATGGAGAACTCGAAAATGAGTGTCTGGTTCGGTTGATCACCGGGGTCACACCATCTACATTTCAGAGAGGTGCGGCTGCACTACTGGGACCTCATAGTGCATTCAGGTGCACCCCGTAAACTCAGAACTCTATACTCGGATGGCCATGAAGGTTGTTTAAAATGGGAACGTTTCTATTTTTTCATTTTCCTTCATTAAAATACATACATCTGTCATTACTTTCTTGTTCTTTCACAATTTTTTTTAATAAACACATAGCAAAGCAAAGCCATTTGCCCATTCAGTGCTATAGATTCCAGTCTTCAAAATGTCATAACATAATCAAATGAAATTGTTGTTTTAGCGACAGGCATGGGCGCAAGTCCATGAATACTGGGATGGCCCAGCGCTTTACCTGTGCCCCTGTCCGTAAGGTTAGTGGGTGTGTCAGGAAGGGTATCCAACTTAAAATTTTGCAAAATCAGTATGCAGATTGACAAGACCATACCGGATCAGTCGAGGCTTCATACAGGATTGGCTGAGACCCGGGTTAACAACATCCGCCATTGATGCTGTACCCTCACAGGGTACATGAAAAATGTACAATCCACTGTGGCGACCCCTGAGAAACAGGGAACAAGCTGAAAGAAGAAGAATCAAATCAAACTGTTATCAGCAAACGCCACCATATTCTTGTTCAACATGAATGAAACCAAATTCTGCAGAGAGAGAGAGAGAGGAAGGGATCTCACCAGACTCCAGCCTGATTGACTGTACTTGGAGTTTGGTGTTAACTATTTAGTTAGATTCTTTTTATATAATTTTTAAAATCTGCCTATGTAGAAATGCTGCGGTTAAAAAAAACTTGAAAATCATCACAGAGGTATGTACTTGGGGACATGTTGAACAAGAATATGGTGGGTGGAGTTTGCTGGAATTAATTTGATTTTCCTTTTTAATGGAATTTTTAAAATCTGCCCACGTAGAACTGAAGGGAATATTGTTATGATTTTAGCATCTAATTATTGAGAAAGGAAGATCCCGCACATTTCTCTTGCTCAGCGTCACTATTTATTGATCGTGCTAACGTTTCGGTCCCTCTGGACCTTCGTCAAGAGTATTGTAAACAATTCTTACAACAGTGATCTTAAATAGATCATGCTCTACCCATTCTGTGTGCACAGGTGTGGTATAATTAATCTTCTGTGGGAGTGCCTCAATAATTGACAGTGACGTGTACAATCTCACACTGTAGTCCACATATAAAAACAAAAAATGAAAAGAAAAAAACAGGAACAATTGAGAAATGACTCATACTTCTGTCTATTTACAAGACTATTTAAAAAAAATTGCATATCTAATGAATGAAAACATTGGCCTTGCAGGTTTCATGAGCCTTTCAAAGTTGTACAATCATAAGAAAGACTTGTATCTTGAGTGGACTATAAATAATAATAATACAATTTATTTATATCGCACCTTTCTGAACAACGTAATAAGGTGCCTCACACAACAGGATAAAATAATGCACAGAGGCAAGATAAAACAACAAATACAATATAAATATAGGACGTAATGCCAGTTCAGCAGAACAAGGTAAAACACAATTGGGATAAAGTCACAAGAGCATAATTAAAACGAAGTGCATTAGAGCTGATAAAACAAGGATTATCATCATCATCCTCAGGTCGAGTATCCTCGGATGTCATTTTTTGATAGCTTGTTTAGTAAGACGAGTCTTACTAAAACACGTCCATGTTTTGCTACAACTATGGACGTGAGCAGTATCAGATTGGACTGAGTTGGTGACCTTGACCGTTGATGACAAAAAGGTTCTGCCGCTCAGCATCTTGTGAGTTTCACCGTTGGTCATTGATTGGCTCGTCCGCTGACATTCACTACGCTGCATCCCCGTAGCTTTGTTATCCAACCCATAACTGGGGTAACCTTGACTCGTTGTCAGGGCATGTCCACATGCCAGTGGGCCATGATATTGAGTCTATGATTATGATGAAACAATTATTATGATGAAAACAATTAAAATAAGGTGATGAAAGAAAAGTGTAAAAAAATAAAGACTTAGAAATGTAAAATTATGAAAGTATGATATATAAACTATATAAAAAAATAAAAATTGGGCAACAATGGATTTACTATCAAAACGCCTTCCTGTAAAAGTAAGTTTTAAGAAGTGATTTAAAAGAAGGCAGCGAGTTTGCTAGCCTCATTTCCTCAGGTAGGGAGTTCCGAGGTCTATTTTACCCCCAAAGCTCCTTAGAGCATGACATGCCATGGAATCTCATCATTCAATACTTTGGGGGGATAAAGTCTGTAAATTAAATAGCCAGTGCACTTCTCTTCTATTAAGAATTTCATCAATGTTGCTACCTCTCTGTGCTAGAGTCACCTTTTCGAAGCCCTGGAACCTGAATGATGGGATGTTGAAATGCACTGCTATTGGGTAATCTCTATCATTACTCTTTATGGAACTCTTATCTTCACCTAGTCTCCGTTTTATTGAGCGTAAGGTCTTACCAACATAGGCTAGCCCACAAGGACATTTGATCACATAAATTATTTCTGCTGCCGGTGTGGGAAGACGGCTGCACAAATTGATGTTTGCAGCAGCCTCACCAAGTACCGGTGTGGGAAGATGGCAGTGCGCACTTGCGTTTGCGGCAGCCTCGCCCAGTACCATCCATGCAGTGTCTTTGTCCACGTCTGCGTCTAAGTTTGTGGATTCGTTTGATGGCTGGGAGAGCTGGCACTGGATCGGCTGGGAGAGCTGAGTCTGCTGCGTCCTGTGGGCCCAGGGACCACGGCCCTGCTGGAGCTGCGCCCAAGGAGGAAACACCGAGGGTGGTCTGACAGGACGTGGAAGCAGGGCAGGCTAAGCTAACTGCTAGCCCATGCAGACCGGCAGTTCTGATAACAACGAGGGTGGTCTGGCGGCACCCTCGCCAGCATTGACTGTGTTTTTTTTGGTGTTGTGTGGAGTTTGAAGAGGTGTGTCGAAGGTGTCTGGCTGGGAGAGCTGGTGTTGGATTGGCTGTGGGAGCCTGGTCAGCTGCCTCTGGTGTGCACAGGGACCATGGCCCTGCTGGAGCTGTGCCTGAGGAGGAAACCGGTCTGACAGGACGCAGAAGCGGGGCAGGCTAAGCTAACTGCTAGCCCATGCAGACCGGCAGTTCCGACTGTCATCCTGGCGTTCGCTCGCTTGGACAGTGAATTTTTATTTATTTATTTTATATATATTGGATATGTGTTTTTTTGTAGTTTTTGCAGTTTTTTTGTGGTTTGGATATATGTGTTCTTGTATTTCGGATGTGTTTTTGTCTTTGTGTTGCACTGCTGTGGGCTGAGGGAAACCACATTTCGTTTCATTTCATGTGCGCAGGCGCACAGAATGAAGTAACGAACAGATGTTCCCGATTCCTGATAAGTTACATGAGAAGTGGAGCATGTGATGATGTCACTGATGAGATGTAGACAAATGCTCGCACACTAATAACAGGTAAAAGGAATGTCCACACTGAGGGTTTAAGGATGCAAAAATCTTCAAGTATTTAATGGTCGGTAGCGCTGTACAAACACAAGTACCATCCAAAAAGGTGTGGCGTGAGAAAAGGAAAGAAAGAGAGAAGTTGTGGTGAAATACCGTGTTTGGTCTGTCTGATGGCAGACTGAAGGGATTTTCCTGAGCATCGTTCTGTAGCTCATCTCACATGCATTCAGATTAAAGGCCTAGTCTTTTTGGACTGTTTGACAAGAGTGCAAACTATTAACCTATTTTATGATATCACTGACAAAATAATTTTTTCCAGTGCGAGGATGAGTAAAGTATTTACATATGACCATATTATTACACGGAGCACATCCTCTGCATTTGTAACACCCATTTGGAAGTAGTTTTAATAAGGCCTGTGTACTCTTTTCCACTAATTTTACATTAGCATGTACAAGGCTATCTCTGAGACTATGTCTTGTTAATGATGGTTCTCTCAAAGTCATGGAAATTGCTGGATCTGATGATAATATGTGCCGACGTTTTTTTTAATAGTAGAGCCCAGTCTATGGCAGTGCTTGCATTTTTTTTTTTAATGTCGTTATCTCGAGATCATGAGTAAATTATCTCATTATCTCAAGATACTACTACTACTACTACTACTACTACTTTCGGCTGCTCCCGTTAGGGGTTGCCACAGCGGATCATCCGTTTCCATTTCTTCCTGTCCTCTGCATTTTCCTCGTTATCTCAAGATAATAAAGCCTAGTTTTTCTCAAGATAACGAGATAATTCATCACGAGAAAATTACTTGTTTTCTCAACATCATAGGATAATTATGGAGAACTCAAAAATTAGTGTCTGGTTCGTTTGATCACTGCAGTCATGCAATCTACATTTCGGAGAGGCGCGATTGCGCCATCTCCACTTAAAAGTCAATTACGCATCCACATCCCTTTGTATGGTATCCCCTTCAGTTCTACAAAGGTAGATTTAAAAAAATAAAAAATCAGATCAAATTGTTTTCAGCAAACGCCACAATATTCTTGTACAACATGTCCCCTGGTACCTCTGTGATAATTTGTTTTCCTGCAGAATTATTTTTAATTGGATGCTAAAATTATAATATCCCTTTCAGTTCTACATGGGCAGATTTCGAAAATTCCATAAAAAAAATTACATCAAATTATTATCAGCTAACTCAATCATAATCTTGTAAAATAGGTCCCCGAGTACATCTGCGAGTATTTTTAAGTTGTTTTACTGCAGCATTTTTTTTGATAATTAGATGTTAAAAGTCATACGCAATATACATGCATTGCTATGTAGGCATATTTTGAAAATTCCATTACAAAAAAAGACACAAAAACAAAAAACCCCAAAACAAAACGGGGCAGGCAAGTGTGAGAAAAAGGTACAGACTAACAGATAATCAATCACACGTAAACCACTGAGATGAACTGGCAAACACTTGACTGATAACATACAGGTATATAAAATATCAACTTGGTTGGGGGCGAGCCTGGCGGGCAGGCGGGTGATAGACTGATGAGAATTGCAGAGAAGGTGGAGTTGAGTCTGGGCATGTGGTGTGCCGAAAACAGAGACCAGGTGATTTGGGCTGGTGCAGGGAGGGCTGGATGTATTATATGGGATCTGGACACACACACACACACACACACACACACACACACACACACACACACACACACACACAGAGGAAAACAAGGACAGCAAGTGAGTGAAAAGCAAAAATTGTTGAAGAGCGAGAGAGAGAGACTGAATGGGATATTGTTATGATTTTAGCATCAAATTATCCAACAACAAAAAAATGCTGCTGTAAAGCAAGAGTAAAACATCATGAAAATCAGCACATTGGCACTTCGGGACATGTGAAAACTATTTGATTTGATTTTTTTTTAAATATTTCTATGTAGAACTGAATGGGATACCGTACAAAGCATTGTAGATGCACAATCCATTTTTAAGTGGCGATGGCGTGACCGCCGTGATCAACTGAACCAGACGCTCATTTTCAAGTTCTTCATAATTATCCTGTGATCTTTATTTATCATGAGAAAACTTGTTTTTTTGTGATAAATTATCTCATTATCTTGAGAAAACGAGCTTTGTTATCTCGGGAGGACAAGATATTTACTCATGATCGTGAGATAACGACATTTAAAAACATAATTGCAAGCACGGCTGTCCTCGGCTTCCATAGTCGTCGTCTTCGTTTGCTTCTTCGATGGACCGGGGAACACATTTTGAACAGGTCGAGCCCATCAGCCTCCAACCACTGATGACTGTGGGAGAGTTTGCCACCATATAAAAAAACAAAATGGCTCGTGGATCAAAATTAATCTCTGTTCCCAGCAGGAACTTGCTTTAGTCTCAGCAACACCAGGTACATCAACAGAAACATGCCAGCAAACTTGGTTTTACTTTGAAAATTCACACGACAAATTGTTGATTTTCAGGCCTCTTTGAAAGCTGATACATACAGCTAATGGATGTTCAGCTTCATATGACTCACCTGCTTTTCTAACTGTGGTTTAGTTACTTCAAAGTCAAAGTCCTTTTTCATGTGGTGTTTCCATTACTTTGCCCACCCCTTGTATTGGGAGAGACCCGTGTCTGTTTCACAGCGTTCATAAACATATAAGATTTCATAAACATATAAGATTTTATAAACATATAAGGTTTCATAAACGTATAAGATTTTATAAACATATAAGGTTTCATAAACGTATAAGATTTCATAAACATATAAGATTTCATAAACATATAAGGCCCAACATGGCCTTGCCCCTTTACAGATTTCCGAACTTGTGCATCCTTACGCCACCTCTAGGCCACTCAGGTCTTCCGACTGGTGCCTTGCAAAAGTATTCAACCTCCTTGACAGTCATCACTCATTTCTGAATTATGAAAAATACTCACACATCTGTTCCTGAACAATAATATTTTTGTGAACCCATAAGCTCTAACAGCGTGGTCCCAAAGTCAAAATAAGTTATGTTTTGCTGACTTTTTATTAATAAATTAAAAACTAAAATATAGTGCCTTCATAAGTATTCAACCCCTTGCGCTCTGAAAGCTCCAAGTTTACACAAATGACAAATTATTCCTAACACAAACTCAGGTTAACACCATTGGACATAATTAGTGTGCACCTGTAAGATATTGAAGTAACAGTCTCATTTATGGGTATTAAAAAAAGCACTCTGTGTAAAGTTAATTAGCCGGGTGTGAACTCCATCAGAAAATGAAGACAAAGGAGCATAATACTGAAGTAAGAGACAAAGTGATTAAAATGCAGAAGGCATGAAAGGAATATAAAACAATATCCAAGTGTTTGGATGTCCCCGGAACACTGTTGGATCCATTGTCAGAAAGTGGAAGCTGTATCACACCACCCAGACGCTTTGTAGGACAGGCCGTCCCTCAAAGCTAAGTGTCCGAGCAAGACGTGGGCTGGTGGGGAAAGCCACAGATGATCCTTCAATCACTTTGAAGGAGCTCCAGAGGTCAGTGGCTGAAACTGGACTAAATGTGCATGAGTCAGCCATATCATGGGCTCTCCATGAATCTGGCCCATATGGGAGGGCAGCAAGAAAGAAGCTGTTGCTCAAAACTATGCATATAAAAGCACGCTTGGAGTTTGCTACCAGACATGAGAGAGACCCAGTTAGGAAGTGGGTAAAGGTTTTGTGGTCGGGTGAGACGAAAATCGAGCTTTTTGGCCAAAACTCAGTGTTATGAGTGGTGTAAACCTAACACTGTTCATGCCCTTAAAAAATACCCTCCCTACAGTGAAGCATGGCGGCGGCAGCATAATGCTATGGGGTTGCTTTTCATCTGCAGGCACTGGGAACCTTGTTCAAATTGAGGGAAGAATAGATGGAGCTAAATACAGGAAAATATTGGAAAAAAAACACCTGTTGCAGTCTGCCATAAAACTGAAGCTTGGGAGAAGGTCACCTTCCAACAGGACAAAGATCCTGAGCACAAGGCTAAAGCAACAATGGCATGGCTCAGCAACAAAAATGTGAATGTTTTGTAGTGGCCAAGTCAAAGTCCAGACCTAAACCCCCTTGAAAATCTGTGGCCCAGAAGGAAAATAGAGGCACCATCCCACCAACCTGCAAGACCTGTACAAATTCTGCGAAGAAGAATGGGTAAAGATTACTCCAGAAGAATGTGCAAAGCTTGCACATACTTACCCTAAGAGAATCATGGCTGTTATTGCAGCAAAAGGGTACTCTACAAAGTAATGGTATGTGGGGGTTGAATACTTATGCAAGCGCTATATTTTAGTTTTTGATTTATTTTGAAAAATTCAGCGAAACACAACTTATTTTGGCTTTAGGGACCATGCTGTTAGAGCTTATAGGTTCACAAAAATAATATTGTTCAGGAACAGACTTGTGAGTATCTTATGACTGTCAAGGGGGTTGAATACTTTTGCAAGGCACTATACCCTGCTCCCTCTGCAAATCCAAGGGTGACTGTGCTTTTGCCGTAAGGACCCCATCCCTCTGGAACAGTCCCCCTTCCACGTTATAGATCAGCTGAGTCTGTAAACAGCTTTAAAAAAAAACTTCTCAAAACCCATCTCTACCGACTTGCCTTCTCTGTAATGGGGCTGTAATTTTTACTTTTGTAGATGTTGTTTGTTTTTTTTTTTTCTCTATCTGTAACTTGTGCAGCACTTTTGTTTTAAAAAGGTGTTGTATATAAATAAACACTTACTTACTTACTTACTCACTTACTTACTTACTTACTTACTATATAAATATAAAAAGGAATGATAGGCTGCTATGCACCAATCTGGGATCATACTCCTGAGTTAGATGTGGGATTTGTGCTGGATCCTGCTGGAACAGGGTCCAGGACCTCCCAGATTGGGATCGACATCTATTTAATTGGGTCCAGCACCTCCTTTATTGCTGTCTGTAAACAAATTTTATGTAATATTTAACATGATCTGTTCTGTCATTCTTTTATTTCCCATTGAAGTTACCCGTAAGTCGCTTCTTTGCCCATTTTGGATGCATTTTAAATCGGATTTCAATGCGAGGGAGAGAGATGTGACATCTGAACATGGGTGGATTACTGAACGGGCCTACTGGGCCCAGGTGCAGGGTCCCAAGGGCTCAGGAGGCGCCTAAGCCAGAGTCTCTAGATGAAGTTGCTGTTATTAACTTTGCATTTCTTGTTGCATAGTCAAAGGGCTTAGTCATTCATGGCAACAACAAAGTGCTGCTGAGAAACTGAAGGAAATTGCAGGTGAATGGATGTCTTGGTTGGTTTTGCTCCCGCCCACGCTACAATGCAGGCGCTTTTGCTCTTGCTCTCTGCTTTCCTCTTTAACTTTCCAAGTTTTCCTACTTTTTTTGTTACTTTTGCTACTTCTGCACAAGCAGTACTCAACCCCCCCCCCCCCCCGCCCCATTTTCTACCCAATTGTACCGCGCCGATTACCCCTATCTTCCGAGCCGTGCCGGTCGCTACTCCACCCCCTGCAGACTACCACATGCGTCCTCCAATACATGTGGAGTCACCAGCCGCTTCTTTTCACCTGACAATGAGGAGTTTCGCCAGGGGGACATAGCACGTGGGAGGATCACGCTATTCCCCCCAGTTCCCCCTCCCCCCTGAACAGGCGCCTCGACTGACCAGAGGAGGCGCTAGTGCAGTGACCAGAACACATACCCACATCCGACTTCCCGCCCACAGACACGGCCAATTGTGTCTGTAGGGACTCCCGACCAAGCTAGAGGTAACACGGGGATTCGAACTGGCCATCCCCGTGTCGGTAGGCAACGGAATAGACTGCCACGCCACCCGGATGCCCCAGCAGTACTAAACTCTGACAACTAGATTATTTGTAAAAGTGACCACTGTTTTCACAGTTTTCAGATTTCATCACTTTGAAAAGGAGAAGAGAACGTGTCTGTCCATGGCTCTGATGCTGAAACAGAATGAGTCCCGCTGCCCTCGGGAACGACACTGGATTTTCTTTGTGTTCACTTTCGGTCGTGGAATGTGAGTAATTAGTGTGGATGAATCAAAGTTTGAGGGACTGGAATATAATAACGAGACTGAGGCTTCAAAAGACGTCTGACTGAAAGATGTCTGAAGGTAGGGACATTCACTTAGGGGTGACGACCCATTGACAAATGAAATAATTAATACTGTTAGTTGAATTTCAAGAAACAACTTTACAACTGGACAGAAACAAGTTGAAGAAAGACGTCTCCGAATTTTCTTTACAAAGATAAAGTTGAAGTAATTGTCTTTGGAACCAAGGAAGAACAATTAAAAGTCAGCACTCAGCTACAAACCGGTAGTGTTTAAAAACAACAAACCAAGCCTGAAATCTTGTAGTCACGGACTCAGACCTGAATTTATACAGCCGTATTAAGATAATTACAAAGTCAGCCTACCATCACCTGAAGAATATATCAAGAATTAAAGGGTTTATGTCTCAGCAGGATTTGGAAAAACTTGTCCATGCATTTATCTTCAGTCAGCTGGCGTACTTTAGCAGCATCTTTACTGGTCTCTCTAAAAATAATCGACCAAACAGCTGCAGCTGATTCGGAACGCTGCTGAGTCCTCAATAAGACCAAAAAAGTGGATCACATCACTCCAGTTCTGAGGTCTTCACACTGGCTTCTTGTCCATCAGTGAATTAATTTAACATCTCTGCTCTCTGTTTATAAAGCACTGAATGGTTTAGGGCTAAAATACATTTCTGATCTTCTGCTACACTATGAACCATCCAGACCTCTCAGGTCGTCTGGGACAGGTCTGCTTTCCGTCCCCAAAGTCAGAACTTTTTTGGGGGGGGGGGATTTTTCCCCCTTTTTCTCCCCAATTGTACCCGTCCATTTACCCCACTCTTCCGAGTCATCCTAATCTCTGCTCCACCCTCTCTGCCGATCCGGGGAGAGCTGCAGACTACCACATGCCTCCTCCAATACATGTGGAGTCACCAGCCGCTTCTTTTCACCTGACAGTGAGGAGTTTCAACAGGGGGACATAGCGTGTGGGAGGATCATGCTATTCCCCACAGTTCCCCCTCCCCCCCGAGCCGGCACCACAACCGACCAGAGGGGGCGCTAGTGTAGCGACCAGGACACATACGCACATCCGGTTTCCCATCCACAGACATGGCCAATTGTGACTGTAGAGACGCCCGACTAAGCCGGAGGTAACACAGGGATTCGAACCAGCGATCCCCGTGTTGGTAGGCAACAGACAGTGGTGGATCTAGAGATTTTTTCCTGGGGTGGCAAAGGCGTGGCAAGACTGTGTCCCAGAGGTGGCAGCTGCCACCCCTTGCCACCCTGTAGATCCGCGCCTGTGAGGGGGAGGGGGGTTCTAAATCGGCGACTTCTGTTTGAGATGAGTTTGGTGCGGGTCTCATTGACCTTCACCATGCATGTACATAAAATATACTTTAAAAACATATTATCTGATTTATAAATGGGGTGGCAACAGGGGTGGCAAGACTGTCCCAGAGGTGGCAGCTGCCACACCTTGCCACCCTGTAGATCTGCGCCTGGCAACAGAATAGACCGCTACACTACCCGGATGCCCCCCCCCCCCCCCCAAGGTCAAAACTAAGCATGGAGAAGCAGTTTCCAGTTCTTATGCAGCACATGTATCTGGAGCAAACTCCCAGAAAACTGCAGTTCTGCTGCGACTCTCGGTTCTTTTAAATCAAGGCTGAAGACTTTCCTGTTTGTCGCTGCCTTTTCTTAAATAAAATTTGAAGCTTTTGATTATCATCTTACACTGCACTGTAACTTTTATCTTTTTATTTGCTTTTAAATGTCTTTATTGCCTTATGTTGCGTTTACAATTTGTCTTAATGCCTTTTATGTTTTATGTAAAGCACTTTTTATTGCCTTGTTGCCAAAACGTGCTATACAAATACATTTGTCTTGCCCTGCCTTAGTTAATATGTTGCTAAAATAAGATACTTTATTGTCATTGTGCGCACACAGTGAAATTACATTTGGTGACTCTCAGACCAGCAACACTAGACAAGGTTGTTGGCGTAAACTGTGTGTATGTGCGCTGTGAATCATGTTGAGGTACAGGTGAATTTAGTTATTGTGCTGTTGGCTGTAAGTCAGTGTACCTGCCCTGCCGGGAGGGGGGCCTTTTGTGCGTCCGTGCCCAGGGGCCTATGGTCTCGTAATCCACCTATGTGCCTGAAGTGTGAATTTTGTGCACATCACGTGAACTAATGTTACTGCGATTTGAACTGGTATACCCTCAGCAACTAGGAGGAAACTGGTCAAATTTCAAAAGGACAATCAATGTGTTGAATTTCTTCAAACCACGAGGTTCAGACCCGACAGCCCAGCATTGTTCTGGAGGATCAACAAGTGCTGTGACAGTGGTGCTGTCGACAGTGTTGAAACGGAGCAGGGATCGACAGACAGCTAGGCAGAACACTTCACGTATTTCAGTTTCTTAGCATTCTTAGCATGCTTGCTTTTCTTGGTCGTAAACAGAATTTTGGGCCTGAATCCCCCCCACTGTAGCAATCCACAGACAGACGGTAATGACAGAGAATTGAAGGGACCGTCAACGAGAGATAGATAGAGAGAGCTGCAAACCATAAACAGCTGTTTCTACCCCCCCCCGCAAATGTTGAGTGATTATTGTGAATGCTGATTAATAAATGTAAATAAATAGTGCTTTGTTTGTGATGATAGTTTTGTTTAGTTTTAACAGGTAGCGTGTTGTCCGGTGCGCTCCAGGCTGTAGATTTTGTGACGCGTCCTGTGGTTCCATGACCTTTTCTCTTCTCCTGACCCGCTAGAACAGTACCCTCTGAGTTCTGGGACCTCCGGGTTTACAAATTGAGCACTGGTTAGATGTGAAAACACAGGGTCATTTAAACCAGTAAATGTTAAATGTGGCAACTACGGCTTTACTAACAACGAGGAATGACTATAAAAGAATCTCATCATAATTATAATAATACCAACATGTGGGGCATCTGGGTATTGTGGCGATCTGTTCTGGTGCCTACCAACAGGGGGATTGGCGGTTCAAATCCCCATGGCTTGGTCGGGCATCTCTGCAAACACAAGTGGCTGTGTCTGTGGGTGGGAAGCCAGATGTGGGTATGTGTCCTGGTCGCTGCACTAGCGCCTCCTCTGGTCGGTCGGGGCACCTGTTCCGGAGGGGAGGGGTGAGCTGCGGGGAATAGCATGATCCTCCCACGTGCTACGTCCCCCTGGTGAAACTCCTCACTGTCAGGTGAAAAGAAGCAGCTGGCGACTCCACATGTATGGGAGGAGGCATGTGGTAGCCTGCAGCCCTCCCCGGATCGGCAGAGGGGGGTGGAGCAGCGACTGGGACGGCTCAGAAGAGTGGGGTAATTGGCCAAGTACAATTGGGGAGAAAAAGGGGGAAGAAGAAAAAATACCACTGTGTGTGTGTGTGTGTGTGTGTGTGTGCGTGTGTGTGTGCATGTGTGTTTGTGCACACAAGCATGGATGTGCGTTGCTGTTCGCAGAGGTGTAAAAAAAACTCGCATCCTGCACCTTCCCTTGTCAACACAAGCCCTAGTGACTTGTCATATCACCATAGAAACGGGAGGTGCCACTTATTTGGTGCAAAGATTATTTATAATCTTGTTAAAACTTTCAAGTGCTGACTATCTTATTATGTGACTGATCTGCTAACAGATTTAAAATCCCATATCTGCTGCTAGATTTACTTCCTCGTGTTCGGAGATTAACGTCACTGCCAGAGAGCCGCATGCCACATGAACGCCCTCGTGGGACGAGTGGTCGTCCGTCCTGTCAACTCTTTCGGTGTTAAACAGTATTAAACATGCCAAGACTCTTGTAATTTGCATTTCACGCCATACAGAAAAAAAAGAGAGAGCGGGGCACAAACAGACAGTT
This sequence comes from Lampris incognitus, assembly GCF_029633865.1. NCBI lineage: Eukaryota > Metazoa > Chordata > Actinopteri > Lampriformes > Lampridae > Lampris > Lampris incognitus. The sequence continues at coordinate 24,043,073 of NC_079229.1, read as the reverse complement.
TTCCAAGGGCATCATTTCCCATTGTTTTCATGAGTACGTGTTCAGACTTATGACGCAAGTAACTGCGAATGGAGGAATTTGAAACTCAGAATAAAACAAAAAACAGAAACGGTTTCATTTTATTACTGTGCACATACAAGAAAATTGGAATTTGCCTCGGTGGTGTTGCTGACAGGAAGACACAACACAGCATTATACAGTTTTATGTAACTAACAACTGACAATAATGTTAAGTATCTCAATCAGCGTCAAGTAGCATAAGGAATAGCGCCACCCTTTACCTGCAGAAAAGTTTTTTCGGTGTGTGGTGGGATACTGGGCCATTCTGCAAGAGGGGAAGCCTCCGGTTCGTTAAGAAGGTGAAGGAGTTGGAAATCTACTCTGAGCTCCAGAAGCTCCCATAAAGCTTCAGTGATGTTTAGATTTGGTCACTGAGGCCATTAAACACATTTGACCTCACTGTGGTGTTCAGGAAGCCCCTCTTGGATTTCTTTAGCATTATCATCTTAAATATGGGAACATCACGAGAAAACGGCGTTTACACCATAGGCTGCACCTGGTTATCAAATATGGCCTCATGTTGCTTGGAGAACATAGTTTTTGTTGAGACGTGGTCACAGAGATGCTTATTAAACTCTGTGGTCATTTTAAGGCTTCAGTTTCCTGGTGTGTAGTAACCATCCTGCTGGTGAGCATCAACTTACAACCACTCTTCATCTTTGCTGATGCAGCTGGTCCACGTTTGGCATGTGTTGCCGTGATTTTCAGAACTGTTTCTATGGCCGAAGCACCTTCAGTTCAGACACCGACTTTTTGGCCTCTTTACAACTGTTCTTTTCCTTTGTTTTACTTGGAAAATTCACGCGTCAAATTGCTGATTTTCCGATGACCTCTTTGAAAGCCGATATATACTGCTAATGGATGTTCAACTTCATATGGCTCACCTGTGTAGCTGCCTTTTTTTTTTGGGTGGGGGGATTTTCCCCCCTTTTTCTTCCCCGTTGTACCCGTCCAATTGCCCCGCTCTTCCGAGCCGTCCCGGTCGCTGCTCCAACCCCTCTGCTGATCCGGGGAAGGGGGGGGCTGCAGACTATCACATGCCTCCTCTTGATACATATGGAGTCGCCAGCTGCTTCTTTTCACCTGACAGTGAGGAGTTTCGCCGGAGGGACGTAGCGCATGGGAGGATCACGCTAGTCCCCCCCTCCCAGTTCCCCCTGCCCCCTAACAGGCGCCCCGTTTGACCAGAGGAGGCGCTATTGCAGCGACCAGGACACATACCCACATCTTCATCATACTTCTGATGTAAATGTAAACACAGTGTGTTATGAACTGGTAAATGCCAACTATGTCAGCTATGGCTATGCTAACAATGAGGAATGACTATAAAAGTAAATGTCTCCCCCCCCCCCACCTATTTTCTCCCCAATTGTACCCGTCTACTTGACGCATACCCACATCTGGCTTCCTTTTTTTTAACCCCCTTTTTCTCCCCAATTGTACCCGTCCACCCGAGACATCCACATTCGGCTTCCCACATGCAGACACGACCAATTGTATCTGTAGGGCGGCCTGACCAAGCCGGAGGTAACACGGTGATTCAAACTGGCGATCCCCGTGTTGGTAGGCAACGGAAAAGACCACTACGCTACCCGGATGCCCAAAAGTAAATGTCCTCATAATTATAATAACACCGTGTGTAGCACGCATGTATGTTTGTGCACACATGTATGGACTTGCATTGCTGCTTGTGTGTCACGGTTCGCCGCATCTCAGAAGCCTCAGATGAGGCCGCATCCCTCTCTTTGCATCTGCTTGACCTGACACAGGCATGAGTAAACTGAAAAACTCCTCAATCCCGGGATTTATTCGATTCCTCGGTCTCGCCCCTGACAGGTATCATTCTGCCGCTGTCGTTAATGTCTTTTGGCGAGAATTTATGTCTACGCCGCTGTCTTCCTAACCCCGTCCCCTACTCAGCCCATTAGAGGATTCCCAGCCGAAGACTCTCTGGGACTGTACGCATCAGAGCCGCACTAATGAAAGGCATTATACATTACAGCGTGTTTGATTTAAGGATGATTTACAGTCCTTTCCTGCAGCACCTAGGAATGGGAAGCTTCTGCGAGATAAGCACAGAACCGAGCCGCCATATTCACAGGACATCAAAGGGGCTCCTATAATGCGCCGGATTCATCATCGGCACAGGAGCCACGGAGAAACGTCTCCATTAGATCTGAAATTCACATCCCGGCGTGGAAGGCATGTAAGGATAAGACGAGCTATTATGATCAGGGAATTAACGGCGTCTTTCATATTCTGCCGAGGGAGCCGGCGTCTGTGTTGAGCTGCGCCGTTGTTGCCGTAGCGGTTAGCGCGCTGGTTGTGTGTGAAGCATAACTTCTGGTCTGAGTAAAGAGTGGATATCCTGAACACGTACTCTGGAGCCGAGACTGATGGCCTTTACATGGCATGATTCCACGATCCCTCCGCCTCACCCTGACCCCTCCGCCTCACCCCGATCCCTCCGCCTCACCCCGATCCCTCAGCCTCACCCCGATCCCTCCACCTCACTCCGATCCCTCCGCCTCACCCCGATCCCTCAGCCTCACCCCGATCCCTCCACCTCACCCCGATCCCTCCGCCTCACTCCGATCCCTCCGCCTCACCCCGATCCCTCAGCCTCACCCCGATCCCTCCACCTCACCCCGATCCCTCCTCCTCACCCCAATCCCTCAGCACTTTTGAATACCAAACAGTCCGAGATAAAAGATAAAAAGCGTGCATTATGATTGATTTTGCTGACGAAAGTACAATTATTTCCATTTTCGTGAGAAACAGAGTACATATTCATGAATTTTCACTCATTCTGCCAGGTTTAATAATTGGCAGGGCGTTGTTTACCACCTACACCAACTCTAATACCTGACAGCTTGTAACCAGCAGCATTTAATCATGGTTGACAAATGATAATCCATGTCTCAGCAATGATGGATCATTGCCTTTTTCACTGTGTGTGTGTGCATGTGCATGCTTGTGTGTGTGCATGTGCATGCTTGTGTGTGTGTGTGTTTGTGTGTGTGTGTGTGTGTGTGTGTGTGTGTGTGCGTATGTGCGTATGTTTGGTTTTTTTGTACTTTGTTTATATCACAATCTAAGATGAAGAGCCGGCTGGGGTTTGGATGTGTGATAATTCAGTGTGAAGTGCTTTTAAGAATATCTTGGATCCAATCCATGGGTGTGAGTCTTAGTGGGTTTGCTTTTTTTCTGTTTGTGTTTGTTTTTGTTTTTTTAGATTGCTTGCAAAGGATCCAGAGCCCATGATTTAAATTTGTAAGGACAATGCTGCAGTAGCAGCCACTTTGATGGCTCTCATTGTGGGGCTATCTTTTCTCACCCATGTGGCATGTGGTTGTGCGATATGCATGTTCTGTACAGTGAATCCTGATTGAGACGTGGTGTATTTTAGTTTGATCCCCCCCCCCCTGCTTGCTGCAGCTAAGGCTCTGCAGCACAGAGGCTACTGAAATTGAATACTGTTTTGTGTATCACCCAAACAAGACACGTTTGTGGTCTCAGATTCTATGTGCACATGTTCGCACCCATATTACTCATCCATCCATTATCCAGACCGCTTATCCTTACTCAGGGTCGCGGGGATGCTGGAGCCTATCTAGGCAGTCATTGGTCGGCAGGTGGGGAGACACCCTGGACAGGCCGCCAGTCTATCACAGGGCCCCCACACACACCCATACATTCACACCTAGGGACAATTTAGTATGGCCGATTCACCTGACCTACGTGTCTTTGGACTGTGGGAGGAAACCGGAGCACCTGGAGAAAACCCACGCAGACACGGGGAGAACATGCAAACTCCACACAGAGAATGACCCCCCAAGGTTGGATTACCCCAGGGCTCGAACCAAGGACCTTCTTGCTGTGAGGCGACTGCGCTAACCACTGCACCACTGTGCCGCCCGCACCCATATTAATTGAATAGAAAAACACATAAGCTGGTAGGCGTGGATAAATGAATTTGTTAATGTGAGTTACTGTATTTTCTCACTCTTGTCAACAATTGAGAAAGTTTTTTGGGTTGTTTTTTTTTCCCCTTCGGGTTGAAAGGAAACACAAATATGAACACTGCCTGTAGCGAGCTCTGAGCAATTCTTACTTGACTCGGTTTCATACTTTGAATGATGAAATAGTAATTGCTGAATGTATAGCTCATGCATTGATTTGGAAAAAGCATTGACGTAACAATATATTTCATCCAGGACCTCACTTGGTCTATTGATTTGTCTGCAACATGGTGGTCCTTGCAGGTAGCTGTATCAAATGTTGTTACAGAAGTATATTAAGAGCTATTTATTGTGTATAAGGATTATTACTGTATTACCGGCTGTACCTGAGTGTGCCCTTGCCTTGGTAGAGAAGACAATATTGTCCTTTGCGGTGAAAAGCACAGCTTTGTACCTTCTTAAGTACTAAATATTTGAACCAAAATCTCATCCCTGAAATGCCGCTATACTCTTGCCAAGTAAGCACTTACTTCAAGTGATACGATACTTGATGTAAAATCATAGCCAACATTATTAAACTTATTTTTCCCCATGAATCAGACTCAATTTGTTTCTCTCAATTTGACTCGCTGAATAAAGCCGGTCTAGTGTAACGTGAGATTTGTTCTACCATGAAAACAAATCCCCCTTTAGCTCGAGACTGATATCTTCTCTATTTTTTACGTTGGGTGTTTTAATCTGTAAGTTGCTTCAAGTGGAAACACCATGAAACAAAGTACTATTTATATTTATGAACAATGGAAAAATGAACATGCAACGCATCCCTCACTCAACCAACAAAACTGGGAAAGAAAAAAACAAAACACACAACTAACCTTTTATTTTGTTTTGTGTGTGTCATTGTCTGCAGGTTATCCAGACCATCAGTGCAGTGGACAGGGACGAGCCTCCAAGCGGCCATCGCTTCAATTTCGCCCTGGCCGCGCCCGCTGCTGGAAACCTCAACTTCACGTTACGGGATAACAAGGGTGCGAAGCTCTTCTTCTACGGCTGAATTTTGTTCACCAGTCGTAGGATAACTACCAGTTTACAGTAATTTGTCCGTGTTGTCTTATTTCGTCTGCTCTGTGAAGATTATCAATAATTTTTCGGAGGGCGTCCAGGTGGCGTGGCAGTCTATTCCGTTGCCTACCAACATGGGGATCGCCAGTTCGAATCCCTGTGTTACCTCCGGCTTGGCCAGGAGTCCCTACAGACACAATTAGATTAGCTGTGTCTGTGGGTGGGAAGCCGGATGTGGGTATGTGTCCTGGTCTCTGCACTAGCACCTCCTCTGGTCGGTCAGGGCGCCTGTTTGGGGGGGAAGGGGAACTGGGGGGAATGGCGTGATCCTCCCACGTGCTACGTCCCCCTGGCGAAACTCCTCACTGTCAGATGAAAAGAAGCGGCTGGTGACTCCATGTGCACCGGAGGAGGCATGTGGTAGTCTGCTTCCCTCCCCGGATCAGCAGAGGGGGTGGAGCAGCAACCGGGACGGCTCGGAAGAGTGGGTTAATTGGCCGGGTACAATTGGGGAGGGGAAAAAAAAAAAAGGTTTTCTGCCATTGGTGTGGCTTTAGATTTTAATAAGTAAAGTTACCGAAAGATGCTCCATTATTTTCTCATCCACATTCATTCAGACAATCAGCCGTTCATTTGTCAAGGTCATGTCAAGGTCACGGCCAATTTATTGATTTTATTCAACAGGCAAAATCCATTCGGTGGTATTTTCAGGGAGGTTCCCACAGCAGGCGAGGCCCATCAGTCAATCATCTGCTACTTCATTATGGATCTAAATGTCAGCAGGCGACTCAGCGCTTCGTGTTGGGTCAAGCTGGTTGATTTCAGCAGCTCTTAAAAATTTAGGATTTCTTTAAACCCTGTTGGTTGGTTTAAGAAGCTTAGCGGTGCTGGTAGTAACTCTGACGTGGTCTAAACTGCTCCTGTTTGTCACCTAATTAACATGGGCTTATATTCACACTGCAGGCCTTAATGCTCAATTCCAATTTTTTGCCGAGATCATTTGTTTGTTTTTATTTTGTTTTTCATTAAGATCACTGCAAATGAACGTACATCCTTATATGACTCACATGTAAATGAACAACAATTGACCTTGTTTACGCTCAGCGCCCCCCCCCCCTTTTCTCCCCAATTGTACTTGGCCAATTACCCCACTCTTCCGAGCCGTCCCGGTCACTGCTCCACCCCCTCTGCCGATCCGGGGAGGGCTGCAGACTACCACATGCCTCCTCCGATACATGTGGAGTCGCCAGCTGCTTCTTTTCACCTGACAGTGAGGAGTTTCACCAGGGGGACGTAGCGCGTGGGAGAATCATGCTATTCCCCTCAGTTCCCCCTTCCCCCTGAACAGACGCCCTGACTGACCAGAGGAGGCGCTACTGCAGCAACCAGGACACATACCCACATCCGGCTCCCCACCCGCAGACACGGCCAATTGTCTCTGTAGGGACGTCGGACCAAGCCGGAGGCAACACGGGGATTCGAACTGGTGATCCCCATGTTGGTAGGCAATGGAATAGACCGCTACGCTACCCAGATGCCCCATGCTCAGCCTTTTCACATGCAATTTTTTCAAACACTATGCCCTTGAGTTGAGATTGAAGAGGAACAGCACCCCAAATTGATCTTAAGTCAGTGACTGCTTTCTTTCCACTGACTTCTAGTGTCACCCCCCCCCCCAAAAAAAAACAAAACAAAACCACAACCTCATTAGTACCCAGCGTGTGTCACGGGCATTTTCCCTAATCTCATTCGACCATAGTTTTGCCGTGGCAGTACCAGTGACTGGTCAGTGAAAGATGCAGTTGTACTGTCGATACCAGCCAGCCGAGCCCACCAATCTGTGTCACGCAGACTGACACGTGATGCACTTGAATTCAGACTCTACCGCTCGGGCCCGAGCCAAATGGCCACCTGTAATCTGTATCTGATCTCAGAACACACTTGAAAGAGGCCCAAATTGGAGTTAAAAAAAAAAAGCTTATCCTTGCATTCTTCGTATTCACACGTAGCTGAACATATTTTTTTGATCTGTGTGAAATTTATTCAGGATTGGGTCGGACCTGAGGCGTATTTTGAATAGCACGCAAAGTGTTGAGCATCTGAACGTACCTGGCATCTGAGGCTGCGTTTTATTATGTGTGACCACTACACCATGTCGAGTAGCTTAGGCAAAATAAGCACAAATTTATCTTTCTCTTTAAGTTTGTTTTTAGCTTTGATTTGCAAAGCACAAAGCAACCCGTCAGTATGCCACGCACGAGCCCCCGACTGATTTGAACCCAGCGGCAACGTAATGGACATTTTTACCTCCCCAGTGCTCGTTCTGACTCGCTCCATCTGCCCTGTATCTTGAGACAACCTGCACATCAACCTGACTCAGAAAACACTGGATATATGCCCCCCCACCTCACACATCCCACCCCATTTAGCCCAGCCAAGCTGAAGGACTCTACAAATCCATGATGACAATGCAGGGTTTACCTTTTTTGCAGTTTATGACACTGAAGTCTAGCGCGTGGTTAGTTGACACGGCACATAATTGTATAACACTAATTTGTGATTGTCCATCACTGTTATAGACACACACAAAAAAAAACAACCCTCTGGCTTTCCTCTTGCAAATTGAGCTCATCTTGTATAATTGGTAGCATGCCAGAATCAAACAATGAATTTTAGTCTACTTCTGGTTAGCATGGAGGTGGGTTCGCAAGATTTTATTGAAGTTTACTCAGTAGATTTGATCTCAAAACACAAGCCAAAAATTGACTTTTCACCTTGATGATTTGCACACCTGAACGCAGTGCGGGGCGACCGGAGAAAACAGTTTGTCCTGCAAAGCAGCTCAGACGTTCTGTGTGGCTATGAAAGAGAATGGGAAAGAGGGACTTCGTTGTTTTGTGCCAGTTAAAGCAGAACTGATAACGTCTGGACTCTGAAATTACCTTCTTAGATGATGGCGTGTTTCAAATGCAAAGATGCTCGTGAATGTAGAATTTTGTCGTACTTGATGATTTTGCTTCAGCACGGTGTTTAAACACAATATTTAGGCCGTTCCTTCTATGGGAACCTGGTTAACCTCTGCTCTCGCAATAACCCTTTTTATTATAAATAGTTGGGAGATTGGAGCATGCAAAACATTCAGTCGCTGATGTCACGTTAACCAGACTGAGGTTTTCATTTATTTCATGTGCTGCAGATCCACCCGGTGGGAAAAAGACAAACTCTCCACCCTGTGACCCCTTTTACCGGTCATCCTCTGCACCCTGCATAATTCATTTGATGCATAATCATCAGTTTGGTTAAAATGTCTTGCATCATCTTTCTGTCATTTTCTTTAACATCTTTCACTTTCATCTGGTCATTTTGCCTTTCTGCTTCCAAGCGTCCTGTGTGGGACAGCTGAAGTTTGTGAACTTGACTCGCAACGTCATAATATGACTCACCATATTACTGACAACGCTAAATTTCTTCACGGAGGACATTTTATTGGCCTAAAATTTATAAAACCTGCAATTTCCCTCGCAAAAGGGCAGAACAAAGTAGGGCGTCCGGGTGGCGTGGCGGTCTATTCCGTTGCCTGCTAGCACGGGGATCACCGGTTCAAATCCCTGTGTTGCCTCCGGCTTGGTTGGGCATCCCTACAGACACAATTGGCCATGTATGCGGATGGGAAGACGGGTATGAGTATGTGTCCTGGTCGCTGTACTAGCGCCTCCTCTGGTCGGTCGGGGCGCCTGTTCGGGGGGGAATAGCGTGATCCTCCCATGACTCCACATGTATCGTAGGAGGCATGTGGTAGTCTGCAGCCCTCCCCGGTTCGGCAGAGGGGGTGGAGCAGCGACCAGGACAGCTCGGAAGAGTGGGGTAATTGGCTGGATACAATTGGGGATAAAAAGGGAGAAAATCCAACAACAACAAAAAAAGGGGGGGCGGGGAAAAAAAGGTGTGGCTTCTCCTACAAGGCAAGGAGTACATGTGATTGCTGAGTTTGAAAGAACCGTTGGATTCACTGATAAATTTGTCGCAAAATGTTGATTTTTGAACGGTCTCACAAAACCTTCTTCTATTTCTATTTCACTCACTTTCTCTTCTTGTCTGACTCTGGTGACAATTCATATTATTTTTTAACACCAAAACAAAGATGTTATTATTCAACAGGTGGTCTTGAACAGACAGCAATACCACTGTGTGTGATATATTGAATTGTGTTAATTATACCATCTGTTGACGTTCTCAGCTTTTTTTACTACCGCAAATGATCTTTCATTTGCACAAACAAAGTACACACATCCTCACCGAACAGACGCAATCCACCTGAAACTGATGTTCATGCAATGCCTGTTGTTGTTTATTTGATGTCAGTCAGCTCGGTGCTCTAGTAAACCATTTAACAGCTCTGTGGGGACGACTGCAGAGCCTCTTGCTCCCCGTGTCTTATCTGCGTTCCCACCATCATCACTTTTCCAGACAACACGGCGTCCATATTGACAAAACGGGGCGGTTTCCAGCGGCGGGAGCAGCCCGTATATCGACTCCCCGTGTTGATCGTGGACAGCGGGAGTCCGGCCCTCAGCAGCACGAACACGCTGTCGGTGCGCGTCTGTGACTGTGACTCGGACGGCGTGGCACTGTCGTGCGGCGCGGTGGCGTACACAGCGACTGGACTGAGCACCGGCGCCCTGCTGGCCATTCTGGGCTGCATCCTCACCCTCCTCGGTAAGCTCCGTGATGACCTCAGTGTCAGTGGTCTGTGAGCTCTTACAGGAGCCTTTGATGTGGTGGTAGAAGAAGAGGATGAGGGCGTCCGGGTGGCGTAGCGGTCTATTCCGTTGCCTACCAACACGGGGATCCCAGTTCGAATCCCCGTGTTTCCTCCGGCTTGGTCGGGCGTCCCTACAGACACAATTGGCTGTGTCTGCGGGTGGGAAGCCGGATGTGGGTATGTGTCCTGGTCGCTGCACTAGTGCCTCCTCTGGTTGGTCGGGGTGCCTGTTTGGTGGGGAGGGAGAACTGGGGGGAATAGCGTGATCCTCCCACATGCTACATCCCCCTGGTGAAACTCCTCACTGTCAGGTGAAACTCCTCACTGTCAGGTGAAAAGAAGCGGCTGGCAACTCCACATGTATAGGAGGAGGCATGTGGTAGTCTGCAGCCCTCCCCGGATCAGTAGAGGGGGTGCAGCAGCGACCAGGACGGCTCGGAAGAATGGGGTAATTGGTTGGGCACAATTGGGATGAAAAAAGTGGCAGGAAAAAAATCCCAAAAAAAAAAAGGAGAAGAGAATGGTGCCCCCCTTCGGGGATAGAAGTTCAACCATGTAGGCCCGCCCACCATCCTGTTTATGTGTTACATCTTTGTTTATGGGTATCTGGAGTTGTGGTTTTTTTCTCTTATGGACAGCTGGCCCTTAATTGAAGCACACGGCACTAACAACATCAGTGTTATATTGTGGAAAGCAAACAACACCTTGGGGCTGTTTGAGACGATATCCAGCCTACACATGATGAGGTCTTAGATATAGATCATTTTTCCTTCTAAAGGGTATATCTTTAATAGCCTCCCCCTTGATACCAAATGTATTCAGTGGAATTAATTACATCAGAGTGAATTATGTGAAGGTCGTAGCATGACAAAAGCCAAAATTGCTGTAGTTCTCCCAATTATTTCCCTTTTCTAGGTGTGGGCATGCCAAATGAGACTGCATTAACATAGCCTGATGAAGATGCAGTCCTCCACCACAACGGGCAGTGTGATCTATTGCTCCAACAGACAAAGCATTATGGCATCAATTGTTTCACGCTTTGGTGAACTGAGAAGAAACCTAAATAGTTTACACGATACCCAAAATGAGTTTCTGATGGGGTCAAATCTGCCGAGTCCCCTTGAAGTTTGGCTCCCTCTTTTTGTAATAGAGAATACTTTCTTGTGATGAATGAAAACTTCAGAAGTGCAACAGGGGGGAAAAGTGGCTGTGCAGGTGTGAACCCGGCACTGCCAATGAAAGCTGGCTCTATTCTACACGGCATGGCCTCAGGCCACAGGCTCGCCACTAATGGCCTCCAGTTTAATATACCTCCACCTCTCCTTGTGTGCGTGCGAGCACACGTGTGCACGTGTCCTTACTTGTCCCCTTCGGTCTGTTTAGTTCAACTGGCCCAGCCCCTTTCCTTTCTTCCCTTTCTGCCTCCTTTTATTGTGTCTGTCTGTAAATTCCCTCGTCCTCTCAAGGAGCCCCTCCCTCCATCCCCACATTCACAGCCATGTGCAACCATTTCACTCAGTCCTTTATTCTTCTGATCTTCTGTGCCTCCATCAAGACCTCTTCGCCTCTGCTCAATTTGTGGAGTGGCATTTCAGGCTGTGATTGGGTTTGATTGTGTCGTTCTGGGTGTGAGTAGGGCCAGAAAAAGACTAGTTGTGTTGCTTCCAACTGCTGTCATCTGCACGTGCTGTCAGCACCGACGTCTCCTCCAGATTTAGATCTGTCAAGCATGTCTCTGTTTTCCCATCTCTCTCTCGCTCTCTCTTTCCCCCCCCCCCCTCTCTCTTTCTCTCATAAGGGTAAGGCAAACATTTTCCCCAGCATAAATCATTGTACATTAATCATCAGTTGTCATCACTGAGTATAACAGCATCACTGGACATGTTTCATATATGGAGCTCTTCAGAGTACCACTCCTCTGCCATGTCTTGTTATTCATCTGTTGTTCTCATGGACTCAGATCTTAAATTATGCAAGCTACAACTCATGATCACTTCTCCAACTGCCTGCTCTGCCACCTACTCCCCAACTGTGTGACTAGATAGATGGATGGATGGATGGATGGATAGATAGATAGATAGATAGATAGATAGATAAGAGTAAATATATAGTAATGCATAGAGCAACTGCTAATGTGCATACCATACAGTTCAGTGACTGCAAGACAGCACAGTTAGTCACCCACCTGTAACTGTGCAGTATATGTATTACGATACAACAAATTGTATATCAGTTTAGACTATTTATATTTTTTTTCTTGTGAATATCATCCATACCTTAAAAGATGGATTCAGTTGTTTCAGTGATATATTGAAACTACGGAGACACACCATTATTCAGTTAAGATTCAGTGTCCTTTATTTGCTAGTACAGGTCAGGTATGGCTTATTCCTCCAGAGGGCCAATTAGGACATAGTGGAGATTTCCAAAGCTCCAGACGGTTATTTGTCCAACTGCTGCTGCTTTCCAGACTCATTCTATATGACTTTCTGTTCATTCATCTCTCTGTTTGTTTTCCAGTCTGTCTCCCAATTTGTACCCCTGCATGCACCATTGTGTGGAAAGATCTACTCGTCAGTTTGTCTCTGTCCACTTGTTTCATTTCATCTGTATCATACCCACCCCGCCCCGCAAATGTCCTCTCTAGCCACATCTTTTTGGCAAGGTTTGGAGAGAAAGGTGTAATATTTCAATCAAAGTGTGGGTTTTTGACAACTTTTCTGTCATTGCCCCGGTGCACAGGGACACCGGGGGTGTTACAAATGATAAAATGGCTCTGAATTAGCAGTTTGTCAAAACCCGAAGAACCAGAGAGAGATTACTCTAATGAGGGAGTGCATCACATCAATGCACACCAGCAAAGAAAGGGCAGCCCGCATTCACCTTTGCCTATGCTTCACGGCTCTTCTAAACTATTTAAGTTACACCAAGCTAATTACAACTAAAATGGCATTATAATGCTGAGTTGATCTCCTTTCTTCTGTTTACATTTCTGCAGTTGCAGCAATTTGTTTAGCCCTGTATCTTATTTATGTATTTGCTTAACTGTCCCAGGTAGAGATTATTTCATACCAGTGAATTGGTACATGACGCAAGCGGGCTGGCCAGCCATGTGCAGCCCATAGAGTGTGCTTGGCCACTGGCCAGCGTGCAGCATGTGATGCATCATGCCTGCTGTCCGGGCATTAAATCCTAAATGGCCTCGCTGGAATATTAAATTTCAATGTGCCACTTTGTATCTTCACATTGAAGATGCCCCACTGAATTGAAAAGCGACTCGAGCTTGTCTGGTCAGAAGGTCTTGCATGACAATTTTCAGCATCCCATCTCAAAGTGACAAAAGCCAAAAAACCAAACCAAATCAACAGAAATTGGTTATTTCCTAAATAGCAGCCGTTGCTATTAGAATGGAATGAGCAACCTAGCATTTTACAGAATAACTGTTTACCGGTAATACCCCGAGTGTCACTGCAGCAGAGTAGCAGCAGATACCTGACACAGGGGTACCCATTCATCAGTGTGTCCTGCAGCCTCTCATATGACACTGCCTCCCTTCCACCTCCTCCATTTGCTCCCTTATTATGGGGTGTGAAGTGGTATTTGCCTTCGGTTCCTGGGCCTCTTTCTATCTAGCCTGCAGTGGCTAGATGTTGCGAGGGAAAAGAAATATGAGCCTACGGAACAATATTTCATTGGCACCGGCGTGACATTGATGGATAGAGGATCATTAGACATTTGCCAGTTTGCTTGGGCGGAGAGTTATTTTCAGCAGTAATGTATGGGGGACGAAACAGGGATTGGAGGAAGGGGTTCTAGTAAGTTCTTTGAAGGGCCACAGATTCCAGTCTGGTGAAGTTTTCTATGTTTGCCGAAGTGATATGCAAAATGGCGGCGGCAGAAACCGTGAAGGACGATATCATATTACAGTCAAGCTATACGGTTTGTTTAATACAATTTGCCAAGCGCCAACATTGAAGAAGTCATATTTGGGTTATCTGTTATATGTATTCTCAGGGCTCTGTGCCTTTTTCAATTCCCTGCCATCTTTTTGAAGGGATCAAAGTGACGGGGGGGGGGGGGGGCGGGGGGTAATATCTGAGTTGCCATACTGACCCATACATCTCTCTGCTTTTCTGCAGTGATGGTGCTGCTAATTGTGACAATGCGACGGAGGAAGAAGGAGCCTCTGATCCTCGAGGAGGAGAGGGACATCAGGGAGAACATTGTCCGCTACGACGACGAGGGCGGAGGAGAGGAGGACACGGAGGCCTTCGACATGGTGACCCTCCGCAACCTCAACGTCATCAGAGACCCCAAGGTCCGGCGAGACGTCACCCCAGACACGCCCACCTTCTTTCACTACCCGTCGTCCTCACGCCCGGCCTACAAGTCCCTCCCAGACAACGTGGTGTTCAGAGAGTTTATCTGGGACCGGCTGAAGGACGCTGACATTGACCCGTCAGCGCCCCCGTATGACTCGTTGCAGACGTACGCATTTGAAGGGAGCGGCTCGGTAGCAGAGTCACTAAGCTCGCTGGAGTCGCTAAGTACAGACTCCGAGCAGAACTACGACTATCTCAGCAATTGGGGACCACGCTTCAAAAAGCTGGCCGACCTGTACGGGAACACCGAGGGGACCAGTGTCTTCTCATAGCCCGTGAATGTCTCTCACGCAGTTCTCGGACTTCGGTAAACAATCGACGACAGTAAATTATTGCGAAACCGAGAAGACGAGCTTTTCTGTTGCAGCAAGGTGGCAGCAAGATTCAATGACAACAGAAGCGAGATTTTTGGGGGTCGGGGGGGGGGGGAAACACTTTGACTTCAAAAGGTTTTGGTTTGTTTACTCCCTTGTATGGATTTTCAGAAGCGTGACACGGTGGGTTTTGACAGAGACTTCAAAAGTGGCTAGACTGAGGAGGAAACCTTGGGCGCGAAAAGACATTAAAGGTTTCAGATTTGGGCTCAGTTCCAGCCATTGACTGAAGATTGCATACATGTTGGGCTGTTTGTATGGAGGGGAGGCGGGGGTGGGGAGGGGGGGGGCACCTGTTCTCTCATTCCAGCAACGGGCGCCAACCCAGCACTCTCGCTTTGATGCATTCCTTTGCTATCTCTGTGCTCAAAAGAACAAAACAAAAACACGACACACGAGTTTCTCCTGAAGTGCTCTATCCCCGGCGGTTAATCAGCGGTCGAGCGACTATTCATTTGAAAACTGACAAGCGTTTCTATGTTTTCCGGCGGGATTCGGTAGGGTGGAGGCGGCACTGGGGTGTTTTTTTGTTTTTTCCACAGACATTTATTAAAGCCGCACATGTATTCATGGACTCCGCTGTACCTCTTAACAACTGATGGCAAGTGCAGCTGCACACACGAGTACGGACAAGAGATGTAGTTGCTGCAAGTGGTACAGTAAATCACTGGTTTATAGATATGAGGTGCGGCAAACAAAAACAAAAAAAACAAACAAAAAAACAAAATGTTGAAAAAATTACACTTGATAGTTTGATGTCTCCTCTGGATGATACAGGAACGGTTTCTTCTATTCTCCTAACAATACATTTTGCAGATGTTACGGTGTGGTGTTTGTCTCGGTCTGTTTTCCTTCGGCTTTTCCGTTGCCAAGTCCACTGTATGATTTTGTATGATGTGTAACGTTCGGCCTTGCCGGAGACGGTGACATTCCCGCCGTCTAATGAAAGCGGCCGGAAACATCGACTCTTAGAGGAAGCTTCGCCCAGCCATCAGTGCTTGTTGCGCTCGATTGCGCGACTCGTGCCGTGTAGACTCTAGAAAAGAGTTTGTTTCATTTACTGGGGTGGCGGTCATTAGCCGGTGGCGTTATGTAAGTAAATGAATTTTGCTTCTGTAGTTTGCAGAGTCCAGCATATTGAAATGGCAGAGCTGAATCAACAACGCCTTCCGTTATGTTTACTGGTGGTGAAGGACACAGTGTATGGTAATGATATTGTGCAAATTTTCTCTTTTCCTTTTTTTTTTCTTTTCGTCTTCTTCCTCCTTTTCTTCTCAGAGCAAAGAAATTCTGTTACAATTAGATGTCAACATGTAAATCAAAAATATGTATTCCTATTTATTTTGATGAGGCAACAATTGTGCGACAAATGTTTTTATCCTTTTTGCTGAAAATAAAATGGACATCTAGTCCCTCGAAAGACAGACTGCAGGGACTTATTTCAATCCTGCTAAATACTAAACCTGGCATTTCGGTGTTTAATTATCTTATCAAGGTGAGACCAGATAGCTTTTGTTGGTTTGTTTGTTTTAAATAAATGAGCAGGAGCTGTATTGATAACAGGCTGTGTACGGGATGTTTTCGCCACAAAAACAACCCCCGCCCCCCCACCCCATCTTAAAAAAATGGGAAAAAAAGAAGGAGGAGGAGCTTTCTTTGCATTTGCATTTAGAGAACTCAAGGAGGCAGATGGGGCGGAGAAGGACGAGGAGAGAAAGAGGAAGAGAGGGTTTCTGTTTGAGCGTCTCTTCTCGGCCAGGCTTTGTACTTGAAAGGCCCGGTGGAGACAAAGCGGTGTGGCGCTCGGCGCGGGCGTGTGTGATGAGCAGCTCGCGTGGCGCCGCGCGTGGCGCCGGCCTTCTAAAGAGCCTTGCAAACTAGCCAGCCGGTCCTCCTGTGGCCGGATGAGGCTTCATCATAGGCACGATGCAAATACTTCTACTCAGGCTGTGTGAGCCTCGACACGTACCTGTTCTGTGTGTGCATTTCTATGTTTTCACACACACACGCACACGCACACACACACACACCCTGTGTGTTTGTCTCACATGTGCTTGCACAGATTGTTTTCATGTGAGCCGACCCTGTTTGAGCTTTGCCTCCAACTCCGGTCGGCTTTTGAACCCGTTTAGAGCTCCGTTAGCAGGTTGTTGGCCTTTTCTAGCTGGAGAATGATAACGTAACCCCGAGAAATAGCTCCGTAATCTTGCTTTGCGTTTGTAATTTTTCTAAAAAAAAAAATAGCTCGGATGAACTCTGACTTAAACAACAAATCCGGATGGCTGTATGAACTGCTGTCCTTCCATACTGGGCCACTCGCGCTGCGGTGCAAGGTGCGGTGCGGGGCAAGGTGTATCAGTCAGGGGCTTAATCACACTATGCATGAGGGCGCGTGACGCAACGTGGAGGACCCGAGACTCGGGCCGGAGCTATTACTCACCAGCGTTCAGGAGATCAGCAACACAATTGACAATACTGTAACTCGCGCTGATGCAAGGGATGGCAACGTGCTTGTTGTGCATCCTCCCTTGTCAACACGTCGCCTCGCTCCTCACAGGTATTAACATAGCAGTTTCGCAGCTTTGAAGATGGAAAAGGGATAACATCCCAGAATATTAAGCGCGGTGCGGCGGCAAGCGAGATAACCGCGTGTTCATTATGTGGCGGATGCGGCGAGTTGAGGGGGAGCACTAGTTCCCCCTCGGAGGGTTTCACAGGTTGCGTCACCTGATGAAAGAGGACCCGCTTACGTACGTTTGCTCCTCACACATCCGCTCTTGTCAAACCAGGTGTACCACTAAAGTGGCGTGTGTAGCAAACGGCAATAACGACGACGACGATAAAAACGAAAGCCACCGCAGGGAAACCTGGCCCCTGTCTGTCTGCACAGACGAACACTTGTCGATGAAGTAAGTGGCCTCAAATCTCCGCTGTCTCCTCGGAAGGCGCTGCTCTTATCCGGTAGAGCCGCTCGAGACGAGCGGTGCATAACTTTGCAGCGAGTTGTACCATAAATTGATTGTGATGAAATCTATTATGTAAAAACTGAATATTAATGGTGCCATAGTGCATACTGTGATAATACTTAGTGCACATTATGACAGTGTTTAACGTCCTGCTATCAGATCATTTAGAGTTGTTAAGACATATTTAATGGGTGTGTGAGCGTGTCTTTTCATTTTCAATGAGTGACGGCCCCGGGGTCTCTGCAAGGACTCTGTTTGTGTGTGTCTGTGTGTGTGTGTGTGTGTGTGTGTGTGTGCGCGTTGCTGCATGTTTGTGGTGTTGCGGGTTCCTGGTTTGGGTGGAGCTGGAGGTAATCAGGGGAAGGACTTTGGTTAAGACTGAGACACCCGTTGCAGTATCCAGCAACGATGGTTGCTGTGACCGGGCGAGCTGTCCATCAAAATCAGCGGAAAGTGTCTTAAATGTCTGAAACCTGGGGGTACTTAGGAGTAATCAGGGACCCTCTGCTATCGGGGCTTCAATCTGGACCTGCGCTGATTACTCGTGTTGGTCCAGAAGCTGAGGCTGGAGGAGGCTTTGGGCGATCCAGACACTTCACTCAATTCTTATCATGCATCATCAACAAATTGCCCCGACAAAGAGGGGCCCCATTTTCAGAGACTCGTGGCGAGATGAGGAACACGCTTCCACCTTAGATTGGCTGCGGGAACACTGCTAATAGAGTCTGACCTCTTGGCTGGCTGTTAAAGAAATCATTTTCTGCAACAGCCTTTTAGCCCCTTGTGCAACACAGGTGTCTAAAATCATCTATCTTGCAATTATTCTCTTTCGCTCATCGCGGGATATGAATAATACCAATATTAACACGTTCGCACTGTCTCCACGACTTGATTCCAGCAGTCAATATTGGGTTTAACGGCAGTCGTTGAGGGTCAAACTTGTGAGTCGAGTACGACGAGCAGGAGTTGTGTTGTTGACTGTTTTCGCTCTCGTGCGGCGTTTCCTTAATTGCCCAAATAAGCACGAACACCAACCTCCCGGGTTGGTGACGTCATTATGAAGAAGACAGTTTTTTGGGGTGGCTTTGCCGCATGAGATTTCACCACATTTTTTGCTCTGGGTCTTGCCTCCGGTGCCGTAGTCTTTTACCTCAAGGGCATGCTGTATTTTGCAGCATGCACACAGCGAGAAAAATTGAAATATAATCTTAACTTGAAGCCATCTGGGGACCGGGTCTCACATATTTATGCATGCGGATGAATATTTATTTCTACGATTACCCAGCATGAAACAAAACTCCAAAGCCAGACTTTCTTAACCCCCCCCCCACCCACCCTCACGGATAAGTCCTCTCCGCTAGCCGTCCGTCCCGGCCTCCTTGTCAGGTGACAGAGGGGTGGAGGCCTGGCTTTAAATCAGCTGTGTGACTCCTCGCCCCTCGCTGCTGCTTTGAAAAAGCGAAAGGAAGGGAAGGGGAGATCAAAGGGCCCTGCAGAGCCATGTTTTATTCTCCGCTCCTCTGCAGCGGCGCTCGCTCTTCGTGCGCCTTCAGCGAGAGAAATGTCAGACCGCAGGTTCGTGCATAAATAGCCACACCCAAACCATGACTGGTCCCAGTACCGGTACCAGTATGGCTCACGCGCTGAGGAGGCGCGTGGCGTGTGGGAGACTCGCTTCTGGAGGAGCACCAGCGTTCAGAAAATAGGTCAAAATGGCAGAGATGGTGGTAGAGGGAATAAATGAACAGCAACAACAACAAGCAAACAAAACATGAATTGAAATGTGCTTTTGTCACATTAATGAAACGTTCATTTCATTTGTATGTGGCCGCTATCAAGCTAAATACTATTAACCCTGTCTCACAATGCTGCAACACAAAGACAGTTACAAAAAACACAAAGGCGTCATCCAGGTAGCATGGCAGTCTATTCCGTTGCCTACCAACATGGGGATCGCCGGTTCGAATCTCCATGTTGCCTCCGGCTTGGTTGGGCTTCCCTACAGACACAATGGGCCGTGTCTGCGGGTGAGAAGGCGGATGTGGGTATATGTCCTGGTCGCTGCACTAGCGCCTCCTCTGGTCAGTCGGAGGCGCCTGTTCAGGGGGGAGGGGGAACTGGGGGGAATAGCACTGTCAGGTGAAAAGAAGCGGCTGGTGACTCCACATGTATCGGAGGAGGCATGTGCTCTCTCCCGGATCAGCAGAGGGGGTGGAGCAGCAACCGGGACGGCTCGGAAGAGTGGGGTAATTGGCTGGATACAATTGGGAGAAGAAGGGGATAAAAAAATACCAAAAGAAATCACAAAACATTTGTTTCATTGGGATGTGGCCGCTATCAAGCTAACTGCTATTAAACCCATCTCACAACGGTGCAACACACAAGACACAATTATGAAAAACACAGTCGTTCTTATGAGGGGCCGTACAAGCCATAATATATTCTGGCCCTCTCATATACATAAATTCTCCTTTCACATACATATATTTTTATTCTCATATTTATATATTTTCACTCACCCATTCATACATTTTCATTGTATGTATGTATGTAGTATGTGCAATGTATGTGAAAGGAGGATGCATGGATATGAGAGGGCCCCAGAATGAATTATGGCTTGTACAGCCCCTCCCAATTCTCAGCACCTGTTTTGGTCAATGGTAAGGTTTAACTGCACATTAGCAGGATCATCATAGCTTGGGACAGACATTTTGAAGTTGACACAACGCATATAGGACAAAAATATCCATCTCCGCATCCCGACGGAAACCAAAAAGACGTTTCTACCCGAAAGCAACGGATATCCTATCAGGGTGTGAAACTGAATTTATTTTACAAGCACTCTCGCATGTTAATGAGTTTTGATCCCACATGGCCTCCTACCACATCGGCATATTATTCTGCCTTAGATGAATTCGACAGGTTATATATTATGTTCCCGAAAGAGATCGATAACATAACAAGGTGAGCGGACGAGTCCACCGTCGGCGATGGTTACCTAAAAAGTTCAATGTTCGCCAAACACCATTTCAAAGGAAACAACGCAAGCAATCAACACGAACATATCCATGTTTGGCACATCTCTATGGTGATGAATTAAAGTAATTAGAAAATGATGTACCAAGGCCTTTTCTAGAGATGATTGGCAAAAACATGTCAGAGCAGCATCAGCATTAATGAGCCATAATCGACATAGGCCTAATTAGCAGCGCTGTGTAATTTTACATAGGTTTATCATCATTAGCCAAGCTTGGCTTGGTGCACTGCTGAATATGTGGGTGGCAAACTGTTTGTTTATCATGTAGACATGGAAAACAGTTACACGCAACATCACCATCCAGTCAATAGGAGGGGTTTCTGCAGGACTAGCGTGCCACGAGGACGGGCTGCAGGACTAATTAGACTTCCAGCGACACTAAACTTCAGAGAGTAAGACATTTGGGAGATCACTGTCTTCATTTATTTATTTATTTGTTGTGTTTCCCATTGTCCCTGCATGTAATACGTGCAAAAGTTAACACACGTAACATGGCAAGTGATTCCTCAGTAGGACCTTAAGAAAACCACCGAACAAAGATTTGGTACCATTTCTGTGCATGCTATTGCACATTTACACATATGTAAATCAGTGGCTAACCCGCTTGAGGCTACTCTGTCGCGGACCAATTTATGCAAAACCAGGAGAAACGTACTTCACCGTGCCATTGTAGAGGCCAATAATTCATTTGGTTTCTCCACGGCGCAGGCAAATCTCCCTCTACCTGGCACCTCTCGCCGCGGAGGCCTGACCGTGTTTGTGTGTCAGACGTGACAGGCGTCTTCATCAATCATACATTCTGTTTACTATTACACATTTTAGCATTAAACATTAACCATCCCCACCTGAAGCGGTGGTGAAATCCTTACTTAATAATTCAGCAGCTTGTTGGGGGCTTTCCTTGTGCTGATTTGGAAGGTGCGACCACGCAGGGTCCATTTCTCAAATAAAACTGAACGGAGCGATGAGGGTGTGGTGGGATTATCCTGGTTGTATTTAATTGAGTTTGACCAGGTCTCTGCTCAGTGTCAGCCTAATCTCCCTGCGGCGCTGTAGTCTCACTCCCAGGGAGACAGGGGAGGCCGATAAACTTTGAAGCCTGCACCGAGAACCTGCTCACTGCATCCGCTGCATTATTCATGATGCGAAGACTAGAGCATCTTCAAATGGCCTGTCATTTCCTTTTACCCTCCATCACAATGGCCATATGCTGCAGATGCCGGAGAGGGCCAGGAAAAAAGCAATCTGCAGCTAAGCCTAGCCAAACACCGCCTCGTACGGATACATTTACAGGTAAACCCACACAAGGGGATATGTGCAAGTGGGAAGCTTGGGAATTCAAAAATCTGCCGTGGCACATTTCAATCCGCCTCCTCCTCCTCCTGCTGCTGTTGTTGGCACCCCAAGCAGCTACTGTTGCTCCAGTAAACACGCAGTGCATGATAGCGCTGCCACAAACCAGAGTTACCGTCACTGTCACAGAGAAAAGTTGGGCAAAGGTCAAACGAGGGAAACAATGGAAAAGTTCAGCGATCCTGACAAATATGTTTTCTCGGAAGAGCCGCACTGCACCAGCGTGGTGCCCTGATTCAAAATGGAGGGTGGCGCGATCCGGATACGGCGGCGGCGGCACGGGCTGATGTGATGCGCATGCGTGCGCATGTGCCGTGTGTGAGGAAGTTGGGTGTATGGAGGGAGGCGTGATTTTTTTTCGTACCCGTTTTCCGGGAACTCTGTCTCTGATTGGCTAGTACTCGTTGAGAGAGCGTCCACCTGGATTCCGGGAAGACCCGCCCCTACTCTATCTCTGACTGGCTAACCCTAACCACCCTAACCTTAACCAACCTAATCAACGGAGGCAACGAGTACTAGCCAATCAGAGGCAGAGTTCCCGGAAAACGGGTACGAAAAAAATCAAGTATGGAGGAGGGAGTAACCGTCGTTGAAGCTTAAGTCGTATGGTCGCTAGTTTCGCACCTCTTTTTTTTCATTTTTTCCTCTCAAATCTTCTGACATTTCGTCAGCCGCCCCTGAGTCCTTTCAGCGTGGTGTTCCACGGCGTTGTTTGTATTTACTGAGTTTGTTTGCGTGACGAAACCGCACACGGCACGTCCCTCAGAGGTAATTGGGACTGCCGTCATTTGGCCTCCCTAATGTCTGCCATTCAGCATTAACATATCATTAGCTTTTTGTGGGACCGCTCACTCAGAAAATTAGAGGTCTCCATAGACCCTCGGCTCCATCAATATGGCAAACCAGCTGACGCCCCCCCACCCCCACCCCACTTCTCTCCCCCTCGCTCTGTCATTCTCAGGAGAGATGTGCAAGATGGGGAAAGCAATCGGGTGGCGGGTCGAGGCTGGTCAGTCTCTGAGGTGATTTTGGATGACACTCCTGCGCACAACTTTGTATGCGGGACTCCGCCGAAGTCCTGTTCCGTGCCGGCGGTGAGGACAAGTCGTGTTCTCGGTGACCTCTGCAGAAGGTGGAATATGGGATCATTTGCACGCGGTTCCGGTGGGTCGAGAGAAAGGAGCCCTTGAACATCGGCTCTAAATGATTCATTAGAGGTTATTGTGAAATCCTGCCCTTGCTGAATGGCGGAGATGAGCTGCGCCGCCGCGATGCCTAGTAACACAACATCTGGTCGATTGTTGCTACGCTGTGATGGGATCGCTGCAGTTACCGCATTTATTCTTGGTAAATACCTTTTTCTGACACCTGCGAAGGCCCGACGAGGCATGACTTATCCTGCCTCGACAACTTCAGTGGCTTTCCTAACAGGGAGAATGTTCTTCGCCAAGATATTTGCGGGTTCAAATCAGAGGAACACATAAACACAAACAAACCATTACGTGCTAATGCGCCGATAATTACGTGCAAAGAAATGGTGTTTTGTTAGCTCGGGTAAGTCAGACCAACAAACTCCCTCCTTTGCCACACACTCTCGTCGCCCGCCCGCCACTTATCCTTCTGTTCTGCTTCCCTTCGCCTTCCCCCGGTCACCTACACAGCTGCATAAGATGTACTGAGAGAAAATGTCAACTCTCTTCATCATCATCATCATCATCATCATCATCATCTTCCTCGTCTTCTTTTCATAATGATTATTATTATTATTATTATTATTATTATTATTATATTTATTTTATTTTTTTTTTTTTCCCAAATTTTTCTCCCCGATTGTATTTGGCCAATTACCCCACTCTTCCAAGCCGTCCCGGCCCGCTGCTCCACCCCCTCTGCCTGCAGACTACCACATGCCTCCTCCGATACACGTGGAGTCGCCAGCCGCTTCTTTTCACCTGACAGCGAGTAGAGTTTCACCAGGGGGACGTAGCGCGTGGGAGGATCACGCTATTCCCCCTCCCCCCTGAACAGGTTCCCTGACCGACCAGGGGAGGCGCTAGTGCGGGGACCAGGACACATACCCACATCCGGCTTCCCACCCGCAGACACAGCCAATTGTGTCTGTAGGGACGCCCGACCAAGCCGGGGGTAACACGGGGGATTCGAACCGGCGATCTCCGTGTTGGTGGGTAACGGAATAGACTGCCACGCCACCCGGGCGCCCAATGATGATGATGATGATGATGATGATGATGATTATGATTATGATTGGTTGTTGTGGTTGCTGCGATCATGCTATCATGAGGGAAAGGGCAGACGAGCACATGCCGGGCGGTTTGTTTTAACGATTACTATGAAAAATACGTTCACGGTGCCCGTGCTGCTGGAGAACATGGGTGCATATTCTTCCCGTTTGCCATTGCAGACTTGCTGTGCAGTGATAAAGTCTGTGTGAACCCCTTCGGTATGTTTTTTCAGATTCAGCATATCGCAGCATCCTGCAGGACACAGATCTGCATTTCCTCTGCACTTTGATGAAGCAGCAGCCGAGCTGTCCGCCTCCATTAAGGACCCTTCTGATTTTACTCCGCGCCCCGACAACCGTACGCGCGCGTGTGCGTGCGTGCGTGCGTGCGCGCGTTCACGTGTGTATAGTGCGTACTTTTTTGTGCGGGTGTGTGTCTGCATGCTTCTGCATTTCAGCCTTCAACTCGAGGATAAGTTTCAGCAACACAACCGCCCTGTTTTAACCTCTTTTGGTTCGGCACAAAATAAATAGACAATTTAAAACCGTCTGCGCTTGATTCCTTCATGCCTTTTCCAAACGAGACTGGGAGAAAACAGCGAGCAGAAATGCTGCAACAGTAATGGAGCACCGTTAAGCTTTTATCGGTACAATAGAGACCCCCCCTTTAACTGCCAAACATGCGTATTGCAGATTTGTGTAATTACAGTCTGAACAATAGAAATCCTGCCAAATTTTAAATCATTTTTTTCTGAAGTGTGGTTACAACAAAGCGAATGTTGAACGAATGAACGGGTTGTAATTGACCCAAACCTGCTGATAAGATTGGCACTGAGAACACAAACCAGCCTGTCCTCCAAAAGTAATAAAAGGGATGTTACTGGGAGGATGTTAATGAGAGGATGTTAATGAGAGGATGTTACTGGGAGGATGTTATTGGGAGGATGTTGCTGGGAGGATGTTACTGGGAGGATGTTACTGAGAGGATGTTGCTGGGAGGATGTTACTGGGAGGATGTTACTGAGAGGATGTTGCTGGGAGGATGTTACTGAGAGGATGTTACTGAGAGGATGTTACTGGGAGGATGTTACTGAGAGGATGTTACTGAGAGGATGTTACTGGGAGGATGTTGCTGGGAGGATGTTGCTGGGAGGGTGTTACTGAGAGGATGTTAGTGGGAGGATGTTACTGGGAGGATGTTACTGAGAGGATGTTACTGAGAGGATGTTACTGGGAGGATGTTACTGAGAGGATGTTACTGAGAGGATGTTAGTGGGAGGATGTTACTGAGAGGATGTTAGTGGGAGGATGTTACTGGGAGGATGTTACTGAGAGGATGTTACTGAGAGGATGTTACTGGGAGGATGTTACTGAGAGGATGTTACTGGGAGGATGTTACTGAGAGGATGTTACTGGGAGGATGTTACTGAGAGGATGTTACTGAGAGGATGTTAGTGGGAGGATATTACTGGGAGGATGTTACTGAGAGGATGTTAGTGGGAGGATGTTACTGGGAGGATGTTACTGAGAGGATGTTACTGAGAGGATGTTACTGGGAGGATGTTACTGAGAGGATGTTAGTGGGAGGATGTTACTGGGAGGATGTTACTGAGAGGATGTTACTGAGAGGATGTTACTGGGAGGATGTTACTGAGAGGATGTTATTGAGAGGATGTTACTGGGAGGATGTTAATGAGAGGATGTTACTGAGAGGATGTTACTGAGAGGATGTTGCTGGGAGGATGTTACTAAGAGGATGAGATTGGGAGGATGTTACTGAGAGGATGTTGCTGGGAGGATGTTACTGAGAGGATGAGATTGGGAGGATGTTACTGGGAGGATGTTACTGGGAGGTGGGGTCCAACAGCAGACTGTCATGTTTGTGTGATATTTACTTAGAATCAGCCCCCCTACTTAACTTGATACAATCCGTTATATCACATCCTTCATTCCAAGAAACCCGAGTTCAGCATCTGCATGATGAGACTGAAGAAAGAAAGAAAAGGACAGGCCAGAAGACACGTGCTACAACAGACGTATTTCTGCACTTTGAAAACATGCCCTGTGTAGATTGTACCTGCTTTCTGAAACAAAGCAGAATTAAACCGAGCCCCCCCTTTTTTCTCCCCACTTGTACTTGGCCAATTACCCCACTCTTCCGAGCAGTCCTGGTTGCCGCTCCACCCCCTCTGCTGATCCGGGGAGGGTTGCAGACTACCACATAACTCCTCCCATACACGTGGAGTCGCCAGCCACTTATTTTCACCTGACAGTGAGGAGTGGGGGACCTAGCGCGTGGGAGGATCACGCTATTCCCCTCAGTCCCCCCTCCCCCCCGAACAGGCGCCCCGACCGACCAGAGGAGGCGCTAGTGCAGCGACCAGTACACGTACCCACATCCGGCTTCCCCACCCACAGACACGGCCAAATGTGTCTGTAGGGACGCCCGACCAAGCCGGAGGTAACGGGGGTTCGAACTGGTGTTGGTAGGCAACGGGATAGACCGCCACACCACCCAGACGCCCAATTAAACGGAGTATTAGCTTGTATGAACGGCCTGTGCACAGAGCTTGGTCTGTGTCATCAGAAGCTCAGATCAGCCTGGGGGTACCAGCCTCTTGTTGAACTATGGAGCAGAGACAAATATTAAACCAAATCAGCCCGCGCATTAAACGACGGAAAGGTAATTTATATTGTTCATTATATATTGAATTCTTGTCAACATCGAAACCGCTTGTGCTAACACAATGCTTACACAGTGACTTACCGCAATGTACACACACTGGACGTTTCCCTTCAGCAGGAAGCGTGGCTGCGATGCGATATGAACGCAGCGTGACGTGAAGCCGCGCGTGAGCATGGTGCACCCTCGCTGTGTGAACACGCCGGGGTGTCCGACCAGGCCACAGAGCATGAGGAGGAGGAGGAGGAGGAGGAGGAGGAGGAGGAGGAAAAAGGTCTCCTCCGCAACGACGACGCGCTTATGAAGGATGGCTAACGACAATGAAATGGCCCCAAAATTGGCCGATGAGTTCAGACGTGCTCGTAATGTGGCTTAAATTGCGTGGCCTTTCATGCAGGGGAACAAACCTCCTCAATGTCAGCGCACTCTCCCACATGTTGAGTGCTTAGTTTGCCATGCAGTACAAGATCTCCGCGCCTGTTTAGTATTCATCCACTTGAGTTTCCTAAAGGTTACCAAACCTAATTAGACATTTATGCAGGATCTTCAAAGGTCCCTCCGTTATTAATGATGTGCTACTTCTGAGGAGTGACTCGGTGGCTTTTTTCTGTCTCGGAGACCACACTCCTCACAATATGTGCATACACAATGGAGACTCACAGGCGCCCTGAATGCAGGGAGAGACTTGTGACTCTTGGCTTCTGTGATCAATTAGGAATGGTGATTAAATTGGGGGCGCAAATGTGTGTGCACATGCAAACACACACGTGCATGCGCGCGCGCGCACGCACGCAAACACACAGATTAGTCTTCTGCAGAAATATCAAAAAGGAGAGTGTGTCACTGGAGCCAGTGCCACTGACATCTGAGTCAATGAAACAGACCAACAAAGATATATATATATATATATATATATATATATATATATATATATATATATACACAACTTCTTCCAAGTAAAATATCTGAGTTGAGATGAAATCTGTGCCAATTTTTAAAGTGCTGCCTTGAGAACTGACTCAGAACCAAAACTACAGCCTCGATCCATCTATAAATCACGCCCGGCGTTGGGAAGTAAGCTGGCATAGCCCGCGTGCAGAACGGATGGATGGCTGTGGCGAGAACTCCACCTTCTCTCTGCCCTTTAACGTGATTGACTAAAGGTGATTGGCAAATTATGGCGCAATTACAGAGCCATGTTTACAACCAATCTAAGCGTTGCCCCAGGTAAGTATAAACGACAAAAACATCCCAAATAAAATTCAATTTCCAATTTATTATTTATATTCGGACTTTAATCAATTATGAATGTCAGCTAATTAGCGGCGTGGCAGAGCCATTCCTCTCCTCGGTGTCAGAGTCTACTTGCTGTACGTCATGCAGTGTGGACACTGACAAAAAGCTCCCCCAGCTTTACAGATTTGAGTGTCTTTTTACTAAGGAGACTTCACTAATCACCTGTGAAAGTGTCTGCAGACAGATGAGTGCGAGTTGTACGTGTGTGTGCATATATGCCCGTTTGCAAGAGCGCGCGCGCGTGCGCGCGTTTCTGCGTGTGTGTGTGTGCGCACGCGTATACAAAATTTATATGTTTGAGCGAACGCGCGTGGGTGTGCACGGGTTTGATAATAATAAAGCAAGTGAAAATGAAGAGGAGCTAAACCGTGCGAGTCATTTCTCATTTCCCTGCTTCATTGCCCGTCAGAAGAAAGCCTTGCATTTTGAATGATGGCTCAGACAACAAAAAGTGAACAACAAACCCCCCGGCTCTCAGGCGAGGAGTAAAGAGGAGAGATGGAGAGGAAACGGGAGAGAAATAAGTAGCGGGATGGAAAGAGAGAGGGGGGGGGGAGAAAGGCACAGACAAATGTAGTTTTAAAAAACCAAAATAAAAAAATCATCCACAAATATGTATATATAGTGTATATAGAAGGTAAAACGTGCTTGCGGTGCTTTGTGTACCACACTCAAACGTGTCTCGAACGCGACAGTGGAAAGACAAATAAAGTGACCTGAGCTGGCACTCCCACAGTTCTGTGAGGACCTTTCAATGGGCTGACTTAATGAGAGAGCATCCATCCTTCAGCGGGCAGAGGGCCTTGACAGCAAGGGTAAGTAATCTCTTCTTTATTAATGGGACTTTTCACTGTAGACCTGAGGCCCAGCCATCCCACACTACAGACCTCAGGAAAAACAAACAAACAAACAAACAAACAAACAAACAAACAAACAAACAAACGACCCACCCAATATGAAATCAGGTGGATGTGGTATGAATAAGTGGAAAACATTTCTTTCCCATTTCAGCGACTGCGTTCAGGAGGAGGAAACATGGGAAGCTAGGCTCTTAAGGGGGGCTCAGGAGTGCTTAGACTGCATCAAAGAGGGGGTGATCCCCGCTCGTACCGCGGGGGAGAATTGTTCTTCTGAGTCAAGCGAGGCGAGGAGTAACTGACAGAACGGTTCTGATGATCGCATCCTGTTAAGTTCCTCGCCTGTATTTTTCTTTCTTTGTATTGTTTCAAAAGATTAAAAAAAGAAAAACCTTTGGTGCTCTTTACTCATCAAGAAAGCGGAGAGAGACGTGGCTTATGTTTGTGCAAAGCATTTTAAAAGTGTTTAAAGCAGCGTTGCCAACTTTGGCAACTTAGCCGAAGTTAGATTTGACGCGCATGCGCTTTCCATTCCTTGCTTTCATTCTTCTCTCTGCCGCGCAATTAACGTTAGACGGCTAACGCAAGCTAGCTAGCTGTTTACAGAGCATTCATTCAACACGGAGGTAAGCACGCGAGAGTAATTTAAGATGCATCTCCATGGAAACACCCACGTAAAAGACCCAGTTTTGGGATACTCAGCTGTCTTCTAGAGTCAAAGTCATTCGCTTGGTTTAACCATTACTATACCATAAAGACTTTGAGACCATTACCAGAAAGACTTTGTGACCATTTCTAGACCAGAAAGACTTTGGGGCCATTACTATACCAGAAAGCCTTTGAGACCATTACCAGAAATACGTTGGGACCATTACTAGACCAGAAAGACTTTGGGACCATTACTATACCAGAAAGACTTTGGGACCATTACTATACCAGAAAGACTTTGAGACCATTACCAGAAATACGTTGGGACCATTACTAGACCAGAAAGACTTTGGGACCATTACTATACCAAAAAGACTTTGGGACCATTACTAGACCAGAAAGACTTTGGGACCATTACTATAGACCCCTTATCACGTGACACAAAAGCTGCGTTGTAAACAAGATGCGTGCGCAGAACGTGTGGCAAAACAGGGCCGAGAAACAATATGAAACTCCCAGATGAAAGCGTATAAAACCTAAAAATTAAACGGAGAAAAGTTAGAAATTTGAGAAAGTAGACATCTCAGAATATGTTGAATGTCTAAGCAAGGAAGACAGAAAGCAGTCGGAACTTCCGCTAAGCACTGAAAGAAAAACTTCCCGATCCGTTCCTGCTTGCTGAAGCTCAGCGGACAAGCGATATCACTAAGCTGCCAAACATCGGCTGGAGGGATGTGACTGGACACCTCATAGACACACCAAAAAGAAGAAAGAATCAATGAAGGCATGCAAGTCTTTAGAAGCATACTATTACTTTGTCGGTGGACATGTCCTAGACTGCTTTTACCATCCGTTATGGAAGGAAAACAAGTGCTGCTTCATCAAATCAAAGGTAAGCCCTCGTAGTTTAATTGTTTGGTTGAATTGTTTGTATTCAACAGGTTGGAGTCACATTGTGACCTCAAACATCATGACGCAAGAAAGCCGATGGAATCGTTGTCAAACTTGAGGACGGTTAGGCAAACTTTGGTTTGGCAGTTGCTCTACTGACGCAGTATCGTGGTGATACACAGTTGAGAGTAGAATCACCAGGGGCTGCTGCTATTTTAAGGCAGACGTTCAGAGTGCTGACGTAGGCACTGCTTAGAGTTTCCGGGGTGGAGCCATGTTTGCAGCAGCCTAGCGGTTAGCTGGTTGCCACGAGAGATTGTGCTGTATCGGTGTCGTTTTGTGTGGCGAGTAAACGCAATTGACTCGACTCGATCTTTCCGTCTCCTCGAGTCTTGTAACGTTTACAAACACAAGACTCGTAGCCCTTTTTTGCCTCACAATCTGCGCACGCACATTTGGCGCATGTAAATAAGGGAACATGATGTCTATACCAGAAAGACTTGTAGTGGGCGTCTGGGTAGCGTAGCGGTCGAGTCCGTTGCCTGTCAACACTGGGATTATCAGATCGAATCCCCCAGTTACCTCCGGCTTGGTCGGGCGTCTCTACAGACACAATTGGCCGTGTCTGCCGGTGGGAAGCCGGGTGTGGGTAAGAGTGGGATAATTGGGGAGAAAAAGGGGGAAAATCACCCCCCCCCAAAAAGAAAGACTTGTACGTTTGCCTGTTCATCTCTGTTGCTGTTGCGGTGTCGCAGGCGTGAGATAGGGTGGAAGCGTGAGACTCACGCCACATGAGTGAGAGTTGGCAACCCTCATTAAAAGTTGTAGAAAAAGTGGCCGAACGGGCACTCGACACTCTGGCGGTTTGTTTCAAGGAGAGTGTTGTGTTTGATTTCAGATCCGCGTTTACGAGCTTTAAATTAATTCTCGGACTTGGCGCCTTTTTTCCTGTTGATAGGTGGCGCGAAAGAGGGGGAAAAAGTTCTGTTTTCTTTTGTCGCCGTCATTTGCAAATAATCGCTGATCTCTAAGCCTATACGATCCCCGATCTCATGAATCCTGTTCCACATTGTTGCATGGTAGAAAATCGCCAACTGTCCTGTAAAATGGGACATTATTCAATTGCTCGGGCTCCCTGTGGTCCTTCCCCCGTGGATATTCATGTTTTTCTAATGTTTTTAACTTTTATTTTCTTTTTCTTTTTTGCAGTTCTTCATTCTTTCACATGCCCATGTTGTACTTTGATATATTAGTAATTAGCCACGTCGTTAAAAGTATGAAAAGTCCGTACGTTTAAGATCAAGATCTTAACCAAAGATGAAGGTCTGGTTTTGTTGAAAGTTAAGATCTCGTTTGTTTTTTCCTAACCTCTGTTCTTGTGTGTGTTGTGGCTATTTCCATCGACACACACAGCACACATGGTGTGCACAGTCTATCTTATTTCCCACCACATCGCTTTTCTTAGCAAACGTTACACGCACACGCACACGCACACATAAAACAGAGGACCTTGGTTTTCTCAATGGTAGTTTAGTCATGATAATAGCTTTGTGGTCACCGTGGTTATTGTTGGTTGCCCTACAAAAAGCGAGACAGGGTCAGAGAGACAGAAAAGCACTTCCAAACTTCAACAAATTGTGTGTGCTGGAAGGAACGGAAAGAGATTTAACTATTGCTTTCGAAGCGATGGCCATTTTCCAAAAAACAAAACAAAACAAAAAACAAAACAAAACAAACAAGTAATAGAGTCAAGTCAAGTCAATTTTATCTGTACAGCCCATTATCACAAATTAGCACCGCGCCAATTTAGCCAATTTAGGACAAACTACACGTGCACATGGGGGAGAATCACATCACTCCATTACATGCACAGATGATAGAGACAGAAGAAGAGAAGGGAGAAGACATTATTCAGAGAGAGCAAAGACCAGTGAGAGAAAAGAGCAGTTTGTAATAGTGAATATTCTGTGCTCTATAAGCTCGTCGGCAGAACAGTGCTTGGTAAATTCATTGAGACAGAAACCGACCCGCCATGCAGTACAGGTCATGAAGCACTCAACTTAAAGGCAACTAATTGCAGGTTAATTTTAGGTTGAGGCAAAAAGATGAGTTGTAAGTTTGGATTTAAAGGACTCAACAGACTGATTGTCTGAAAGCAGCAGGCAGGTTAATCCACAAGAACGGGGCCTGATAGGAAAAGGCCCTGCCACCAGCTGACCTCTTTTTAACTTTGGGTACGCAGGAGCCCTGCATTTGGAGAGCGAAGAGCTTGAGATGGAATGTACAGTTTAAGGAGATCAGACAGGTAAGAGCTCATTTAGGATTTTACAAGTCAACAGAAGCACCTTGAAGTCTTATCTAACACAGATAGGAAGCCAATGAAGGGAGGCAAGAATTGGTGTAATATGATCAAATTTTAGTTAGGATTCTACCACCAGCATTTTGAACCATTTGAAGATTTTCAGTACTAGCATGTGGCAGACCTGAAAACAGAACAGTACAGTAATCAAGTCTGGATGAAACACATGCATGTCTCTCTGCATCAGCCATGGATAGGAAATACTGAATTTTAGCTGTTCTGTAAGTGAAAAAAGGCAGTCTTGGTGATTTCTTTAATATGCTAATCAAAGGAAAGGCTGGGAGCAAATGTAAGACTAAGATTTTTGGCTGCCACACTTTGTGAAATCACAGAGTTGTCATTTGTTATTGTTACTTGATCAAATTGGTGTCCGTGTCTAGCAGGACCAACGACCAGCACTTTTATCCGAATTTAAAAGCAGGAAATTTAGTGTCATCCAATTTTCACAGCAGCCAAGCAGACCTCTAAATTAATCATTTGAGTAGGACCATCTTTCCTTATAGGCACATACAGCTGAGTTTCAGCCGCATAGCGATGGAATTTTATTTCATGACTGCATATAGAGGTGAAATAAAAAGAGAGAAAAGTAGAGGGCCAACAACCGAGCCCTGTGGTGAATGCTTTACCAATGGACAGGACACTGAAAATGTTGCTGACAGGTTAGTAAACTGTTTTCACATCTCGTGTGCACAGTCAACTCGATTTGGGAGGTTAAACTGAAACGTTATCATGTCAATTATAACGGGGGTTTGGGGAATCGTGCCTTCTTTGAGCACTGAGTGGGACGTGTCTCCCCATTCCCCTGGGGAATAATGCTAGTCGGCGCCATGTTTTGTTTATTTTGTATTTCTGCACGGCACTGTCATTTAGGGTAGTTCAAGTTCGTGTTCTAGTTCAACTTTATGGTTTGTAAATACAATGAAATTCTTGTGCTCTAGCTCTCTCTGCTTTGACACAAGGACACCCCCCCTTAAAAACAAGACAACACTACAGACCTACATAGACTATGTACACATGAATTCATACATTATATAAACACAATATAGAAAAGTACAGAATAACACAACAATGTAAGGTGCACATGGGTGCATCAGCTGTTCAGCAACCTGACTGCTTGTGGAAAGAAACTATAATGAGATGGGTGGTGTGGGATTTGATGCCCCGGTAACAATTTTTAGATGGCAGGCATGAGAACAGAACACGAGCGGGGTGGCCGGTGTCCTTATGATGTTTTAGGCTTTCATTTTGCAGCAAGTGGTATAAATATTATGAAGTTGTGGTAGTTGCATGTCAATGATTTCATTGCTGTCTTTACAGTCCTTTGAAGCAGTCTGCAGTCCTGAGCAGTCAGGTTGCCAAATCACACTGTAATACAGCCTGTCAAGACACTCTCCTAATGGCATTTGATGGTGAAAGTCCATCAAACTCTTGCGATGCCTCAGAAAATACAGTCTCTGCTGTGTCTTCTTCAGGGTGCAATTGGTGTTAAGAGACCATGGCAGCATGCCTGTGATATGTAAACCGAGAAATCTAAAGCTGTTCACAATTTCAACAGCTGACCGACCCATTGATGGAAATAGGAATGCGATTTTTTCTGATCTTTCTGAAGCCAAAAATAATTTCTTCACTGACTTTTAGCAAGAGGTTTTTTTTTTCACCATATGGTTAAATCTTCCCATTCCCTCCTATAGGCCATCTCATTACTGCCGCTTATTAGTCCAATCACTGTGGTGTCATTTGTGAATTTAATGATGCTGTTGTTGTCATATTTGGCAACACAGTCGTGCGTAAACAGACTGTACAATAGGGGACTGAGACAGCAGCCCTGAGGCGTGCTGGTCATAAGAACGTATGTAGATGAGTATCTTTCACTTATTTTCACAATCTGGGGCCTGCCTGTCTGGAAATCAAATAGCCAATTACCGATAGAGTTGCCCAGACGAAGACTGCTGAGTTTCAACACCAGTTCGGATGGTACAGTTGTATTCAAAGCAGAGCAGTAATCAATCAACAACATTCTGACATCGGTATTTTTCTTTTCAAGGTGTATTAAGAGAGTATGCAGAGCAAGCGAGATAGCATCATCTACAGATCTGTTGGAACCTACGCCAGATCTACCATATGGGCAACCTGGGCATGTGCCCAGGGGCCCCTAAGCGTAAAAGGGCCCTCTGCAATGGGAGAACAAAAATGCATGAGTTTTTGTTTTTTTGTGTGTCGGGCTCCACAGATATATGACACAAAGCTTGACCCATTCTCATGATAATTATCCAATCAGAATGAAATAAAAGTTGTTTCCAAGAAAATTAAGTCTCATGTTTGATTATTATATTGGTGAAATGGCTGGGCAAGCGGTGACTGGTGAGCATGCGGCAATACACTAGATTAGCTAACGGTCAAGGTGGGTGGGCATAGAGAGCAGCAGGTTTACATTGCACAGATTCAAGATCAGTTTTTCTTAAATCAAGTCAAGGTTAAAAATTGTGGAATTAATTTCTACCTGACCCACTATCAGTTGGGTTG
Organism: Lampris incognitus; assembly: GCF_029633865.1. Lineage (NCBI taxonomy): Eukaryota > Metazoa > Chordata > Actinopteri > Lampriformes > Lampridae > Lampris > Lampris incognitus. The sequence continues at coordinate 24,007,616 of NC_079229.1, read as the reverse complement.
TATCAGTACGGAGCCGTTATTATAGGGACTCGCAATACTTTGTCCCCCGAGTCAAAACATCCGCTATGGAGCTTCTCGTTGAGTTTTATTTTCAGCTTTGTAGGAAAACCATTGTTAAGAGTTTAGCTTGGCTCCCGCTAGTATTACTAGTATTGAGCACTCACCTGAGTTTACTGGTAAGGTTACTGGCCCTTGGTTTTGATGCAGAGACGCAGAGACTTTCCGGTTCTCTCCAGGGGGGTTCCAACCGGTTCTAACCAGCTTTCTCGGTCCGATTGTCTGCAAGTGAACGACAGTTTTCCTTTCCCATTTCGAGGACATTGTGTGTCAATGACAGCTGTAAGTACATTATGTGTGTCTTCGTTTGTGCCCGTTTCATTCACTGCAACTTACTTTGGAAATATGTTTATATAAATCTGTTTTCTGTCGCTGTTGTTTGAGACGCTGTTCGCTATGCCATGCTGGTTAGCTTAGTTGGGCGTTAGCTATGTTCCGTCCGCCGCCGTGCCCCACGCCGACGCATGTGTTGTGTTATGTTTATGTGTGTGCGTGTGGATTATAATCGCTCATGTTTTATTATTGTTCATTAATATAGATGTTGTATTGTATCGCCCTGTAGACAACCCCATTTTTCTTCGAATGAATATCCTCAAACTGAAGCTCCGCCTCCGTGATTCCCTAACCGGAGTGTCACACCGCCATGGTGTTCGCCAGCTCTATTCAGCGCATCTGCAGGGGCCCCAGACCTCTGTTATAAACTTGGACTCAAATAGAAAGACTGCTCCCCCCTGGTTGTTTTACTCACTATGTCCCTAATAAGGCTCCGTATATCAGTGAGCAGTGTGCGGGAAAAATTGACAAGCAGCAGAAAATTGACGGCGTTAACCAAAAGCTCAGCGGGGCTGCCAAAAAGAAAGGAAAGGGAAGTGAAAGAAGCGGCCACGAAAAAGCCCTCTTAATATGTAGTGTTTTTCAGAAAAGCTAGACAAAGTGAAGGAAGTCGAAAGTCGAGCTAGCAAGTAGTAACGATAGCCTGGAAGCGTCTACCATCGGTTGCAGTAATGCATAGCCTCAGCTAGCTAGCAACGAAAACATTAGCCTGGAAGTCTTTAGCTCCAGCAACGACGCGCTGCCAAGTCAAGTCAAGAAAGAACTTCTAAAGGTAAGAACCATTTGATTACATTGTCTGCATTGAGCAGTATTGTCTATTGTGATTGTGTGTCGCTGGTTATTTTGTGGATGAGTTTATTTGAGATTATGTTTGCATAACGTGCATTGCCTCACTGTGATGTGATCCTGTTATATTGTATTGGAGTCAATTTGTCAAGTTCATTATATGTTGGTTTTTGCAGTTCCGTGTGAAGTTGCCTAACTCACTTAGTGAGCCTTATTGTGAAACCTGCACTCAGCTGTGCTGTGTGATTACCTTAGGATGGCATTGTTGTAAGCCTATTCCTAGGCAGTCACATTATTATGTATCAGTAATAACTGGTGTGCTGTTTGCTTGGGTGGTTTTCCATGAACACAATTTGCCATAATCTAGAGTCATACACTGGGATGAGTTAATCCATTGTTGCCATGTCTTGTGATTTGTGAGTGAAATGGCAGTACTTGGTTTATCGAACTGTATATGCATACCTGCTCAGCTGGATTGGTTATTCATCCTTTGACCAATAAGTGTGTGCTTGTGGGCTGGTGGATTTGACATGCCAGCTTGACTGAAAGCTCAAAATAATTAAGGTGGGGTTTAATGGCTGGGACATAGGGTGGGCATGGTGTGTGTGTGTGTGTGTGTGTGTGTGTGGGGGGGGGGGGTTATGAGCTTCAGTGCCTGGGGGCTCCTGGGGGTACTAATCCAGCCTTGGTTGGAACAGTAGGCAGACTGTAATGGGTCAAGGGTAACAGAAATGTTACATTTTATATAACCAATATATATATAACCATCTTTCAACCAATGACTGCCGGGATAGGCTCCAGCATCCCCACGACCCTGAGAGCAGGATAAGTGGTTTGGATAATGGATGGATGGATAACCGATCTTTCTAGACACTTCACAATAACAGAAGTCAAAGCAACAGGTCGGTAATCATCATCAATTTGGGATTCACGTGGTGTTTTATGGCAGTAATAGAGGAAATGTTACCTGCTCGCCTTTCAGTCTGTCAGTAAGAGAGAAGAGAGTGACGTGGGAGCCCTGACTGTCGATCTTGTTGCAATAAAAATAGGCCAACATACGCAAGCCATTCTCCGCAATAAACTGAAGCTTGTATCACATCATTTATTTTGGATGATAAATCAATCCTGGGACTAATAACACAGTCCTGGGAATCAGCGAACTTTCATTAAGAACCAGATCATCGGACAAGTTATAGGGCCCTTGTTTCCGGATGGCGCAAGGCCGGGGGGCATCGCACAAATGTAGTGACGATTTTGTTGGGGAAAAGGTGATTTTTCTCTTGTTTTGGTGCGTTTGCTAATTTCTGGGCTCGCCATGACATCACTTGCCCCGAAATGGGCGTGGGGGCGCAGTCAAAATCAGAGTGAATTAGGCGAAGCTGAACTAGGCATAGACTTATCCAAAATCACACACGCCACGTTGTGTATGTTATGTTGGCCTATTTAGTGAATAATTGCTTACTAATGTCCTAAACCTTTTTAATCACAAAACAAAATAGCTGCACGTGTATCACTGTCTTCCAGCATTAAAGTCAATGTGCGTCATTACGCACGGAAAACAACATGGTGATGGGGATTTCAATATATATTAACTTCATTCAGTCTGAAAGAACGAACTGATTGCCTAGGCTAATTGATCCGTGATTGCAACTATTTAAGGCCTCCTGCTGTGTTCATAGAATGTTCAGGAAAAAGAGAGAAAGACGCTGGTGAGAACGAAGACACGTTAAACGGTAGCCTGTTAAATAATCATGTTTGTGTGTTGTCTCATATCACATTGGAATTGGTGTTAATGTCAGTTGTATGCGCACTTGTCGACTCCACCTCCCGAAGGTGAGGTCTGCACCTCCCGAACAAGGACATACTTGGAGTTTCTCCTCCTGAGAGGAACTTTTCTGCCTTGGCTGGTCTGGACTTCCGCCGTTCATAACAGAGAGCTCGCTGCTTTTAAAGGGAATGAGAGGAGCTGATTTGATTGGCTGTAATTGAAGACAGCCCCCACCACTCCTACTGATGATTTATTCCTTCTAATCCAACCCTTTTACAACTGTACCTCCGTTGCGCCTGATTCCCGCTTGCGCCGGATGTCCTGAAATTAGCAAAAATGTGTTGGCCACACCTTAGCTCGATTTGCGCCGTGAACTAGCGCCAGCCCCCTTCGACTGTGCTATGACCCGGAAACTAGAGCCCGTCGTCTCCTCTACTTAGCCCCTCATCAACTGTTTGTATGTTTGCCAAGATAGACACCACTGTGCTTATGGAAAAATCCAATCACAAATTATACATGGAAAGGTCTGCCAAATTCATTAACCTTTGATACACATTAATACAGATTTCCACTTCATTATTGTGCACCAACTTATTGTATGAATAGCATTGTCACTATATGTAGTTGTTAATTATATTTCAAAGTGTGACAGTGCTCCTCTGGAATTAATGGCTGCCCATGACTGTGATAGAAGTACAAGTGGATCAGATGAAATACTTAAAGGAAAGAAAATGTATTCTGTGAATCCTAAAATATTAACGTCTGCATAATCTTTTACAACATTTTCCGTCAGATTTGACTCCCAACATTCATGCTGGGGTGATCAGAGCAGTTGTAAAGTACAAGGCTTGTTACATAAAATTCCCTTCTCCTGGTGCCAGTTTAGTTCAATATTGTAGTAAAAAGACTAGTTACGCATTGGGCGTTGATGCATACTTTAATTCTGCGTCTTAATAAGTCTCAGACCTTTTCTGTTCCCCCATCAGTCACATTCAGTTTCACAGTCTGCTGGGATCTCCAGTTCCACTGGGCTGAGGTGCAACTGTAATTGAAAGTCTATCACAGGAATCATTTGTCAATGAGACAAATTACTGAGCGATAAAGGATGGTCATATTTTTTAAGATATGGCCCCACATTCTGGCCATGTTCACTATGACTGTAGACCATTGGAAGGGCTTTTTTTTCTAGAACACTACAACTATATTAAACCACACACACGCACGCACACCCACACACAGATGACTGCATCTAAGGCATGTCCGCTTTGTAAGTTAAAGGCTCAAGGTTGTTTTACTGGATCAGTCACTTTGTCAGAGCGGGTTTTTCTTTTTGCTTCAAGGGACTGCACACTTTGGATGGAGCAAATCTCTTATTCCTGTCAAATACATCCTCGAACATGTTGTTTGGATAACACAACATCTTACGTCACAGTAGCTATTTGTGCACACACTGTACGCATCAGGTAATAACGCCAAGAAATGTCTTGATGCATGCTCAATAATCCAGGTAAGTAAATCAAAGAAGGTTGAATCAGTTCTGGATACAACGTTTATTGACAGATACATTTCATCACTCATCTAAGTGATCTCTTCAGTCTAAACTGACTGCAGGTATCCCCACCCTTATAAACAACACAGTTGCATAGCGACCGAAACCAACGACTAGTTTCATATGCAAATATGGGTGTGACCATTAACTACAGTTTCAATGGCCATGTGTGCTATTCACAGATGCATCTGTCGCCATTTTACAATGCTGTGATTACAAACATTCCCAAATCCTCTGTGAATAGTACATATGGCCATTGTAACTCAAGTTAATGGCCACACCCATATTTTCATATGAAACTGGTCGTTGGTTTCAGTCGTTATGCAACTGTATTGTTTATAAGGGTGGGGATACCTGCAGTCAGTTTAGACTGAAGAGGTCATTTAGATGAGTGATGAAACGTTATCTGTCATAAACGTTGTATCAAGATGAACTGATTCAACTTTCTTTGAACGCCAAGAACTGAAATACGTCCAAATCAAACGATTTCTTTTTGATTCAGACTTTCATTGTGGATATAGAGCTCTTTGTCTACTTGCTTATCAGTTTATCTGTCTGTGTGTCTGTTTTCATTATTTATGTTTTTGTTTTTGTTTCCCCATCAGCTGGCTGAGTGAGTGTCGAGCTCTTTGGCAGAGGTTTTGATAAAATAAAATCCATAGCTTGTGTAGGCGATCAGAGGACAGAGACAGTTGACGGAGTGAAATCTGTCACATTGCTGTAATGGACATAATTACACAAAGAAAAAGGGGGCTGTTAGGTGAAATTAGCCGTGATACTCACTATGGGTAATGACAAAAATTTGGAAGGTTAAATGACACCAAGGGCTAAATGACTTCAAACACTAAGGTGCAATTGAAAAAAAAAATTACAACAAAGCCATCGTGAGCAAATCCAATATCCCAGACGTTAGACTGCAGAGATTGGTTTGAAAGGATCTCAGAAAGACATTTTCAGTGAACACCTGCTCCAGGAGAAGTCATTGTGAGACTATGATTCAGTTTAAAAAGAACGGGTCTGAGACATTGTTTCCAGCAGCGCTTCATGTGGAGACTACTGAAACTCACATTGGACAGCAGTAATGCCTCGAAACTGGCTGGCGAAGTAGCACACGGTTTTGCACAGGAAATCACAGCAACGGACAGAAAAAACTGTAAAGACATTGCCAATTGATTCCTTCCTGTATATAACCCTCCTCGTTTTGTGTATCCAAATCACTTCCCACGCGGGTTAGCATGTGAAAGTTAGTTACAGTACAGCCTCGGTATTCTCTCTGGCCCAAACGTTGACCTTCTCAGACAGCAAACAGCCCAATTAGTTGAGGAGAAAGGGAGTGGTTGGACCTTTTCAACATGTAATTACCTTCAGCCACCCCTGGAGAAGCCACCCACCCACACAGTCAACTCCAAGAATGGATTTCCCGCCTCTCACCAAAGTGGACCACAACCAAAGGAGGGGAGCCTGTTTTTATGTGCCATGCCACCTTTTCTCACTGAACTCAAACAGGTGCTGCTGTTCAACTACTCTTTTTCATGATAAATGCCCTAAATCCATTTATTGTTTATTTATTTATCTTTTTTTTTGGGGCCTCCACACATCTTACTGACAAAACCACTGTGACTGGATGGATCTCTGGTGACTCATGGGTGGCACGGTGGTGCAGTGGTTAGCGCTGTCGCCTTACAGCAAGAAGGTCCTGGGTTCAAACCCCAGGGTTGTCCAACCTTGGGTGTCATTGCAGGTTCTCTTTTGTGTGGAGTTTGCATATTCTCCCCGTGTCTGCGGTGGGTTTTCTGTTGGTGCTCCAGTTTCCTCCCACCATCAAAAAGACATGGATGTTAGGGTTAATACTCCTGTCTCTGCCCCTGAGCAAGGCAATGGGAAGAAGAACTGGAATTGGTCCCTGGGCGCTGCAGCTGCCCACTGCTCCTAGCTGCACAGCTAGGATGGGTTAAATGCAGAGCATAATTTCCCCCATTGGGATTAATAAAGTATATCAAAATCAAAAAAAAAAAAAATCAAAGTCACGACGAAGCAGGGAACCAGAAACAGCTATGTGATGTGCTCAGCTATAGCATATGTTTACACTGCTAAAACAGAAGTCCATCTTAATAAGACGGCTATCCCGCTACTGAATCCTAAATCCTTGATGTAATCAGTTTCTTATGTGGAAAAAAAAATCAAGACTTCCTTTTTTGAGTCGCTTTCTTTTCAGTACTTGGAGTGATCGTCCCTCTTACGAGGTTTTTACTTTCGTTTTGTGGAAGCGTTTTGTTTGACAAGGAAAACTGCATAAGAAACAAGCTGCTGTGATAAATACATATATTAATTTGTTTTATCAAAGCAAGGTTTTGATACTAAATACTGTATGGAACCAAATAACTAATACATCTTCACTACATATCTCGTCTGTCATTACAGCATTAATAAGATAACCGTATCTCTGTAGTAATTTGAATAATAATTTGCCATAGACATCAACTTTATACAAGTTCATTGACTGTACAATTTGAGTATACGTATTGACCATCATGAACCAATGTTCAAAGTAATAAGACAAACAACTGAGCAATATTTATATTCATGTGCAGAAGGTCACAGTCCAAAGGACAGATATAATTAACAGTTGAATAGTAGGTGTTTTAATTAAAAAGGCTGTTGTTTAAGTGCAGTGCTGTAAAGCTGTAATTACACTGATGAAGCATATGTCACATTTTTGTGAGTATGTATCCCTAAGTTTTACCATTTTGCAAATGCACATTTTTGATTGGTGCTTCCATCAGTACAGGTGCGTGTTAAGAGAAGTGTAATGTAATGTCAAACAAGCAAAAAAACAAAACAAAAACCCCATTCTCAAGAGAGGGTCTTTCAGAAAGTGGTTTCCTCCTCCCCTGTCCCCTGCCATGGAGTAAGTTGCACCAAAGAGGGTCTGGGTCTGGATGCAGGTTGCTCATCCCCAGGCTCAAAAGTACAGGACTCCAGCGAGCTCAAGGATCCTGCAGCCGACCCCGTCCCCTCATACGCATAGGTTCTAAGGCAGTCAAATGGAGGAACGTACGGATCCTGGTCAGCTTCTGTCAGCCTGTCCATTATAAACTGTCTGAAGACCTCGTCCTCGGGGCCAATAAGATGGGACTGTCGGAGGGACATTCGTATGCTGGCTGCGACATCTTCTCTACGGAGTCTCCTCTCCTTCCTCCTGGGGTGGGGGCGCAGGGGGACGGGCTGGGAGACGCCCAGATCCGCTCCTCTGCACCCCGGTTCTCCATAGCGCAGAACCTTCTGTGAAACCTTCCCTGGCAGCTGGAGCTCTTTCTTCTCTGCTTCCAGGCCCTCCTGCTGCTTCCGCCTGTGTCTCCTCACCACCAGCATTAGAATGGACAGCACTAGATACACAGCAAGATAAAATATTATTACTAATAAGCACCAGAACTCAGCAAGATTTCAGCATCTCCAGCAGTGCATCTAATCAAGTATGCTCTTGGTGTGTGTGCAGGCCCACCATAAATGAATCCCGCCAGTTTCCATTTATTCTGTTATTATCCCCCGCTAGGCAGATAGCCTAGAGAGAATTTATATGTTTGGCGTGTGTGCGTGTGCATATGGGAGTTTGTGCGTCTGTCCGCAGCTAATCTCGCAAACTACTGGACCTATCAGCCTGAGATTTTTGTGTACAGTTATGACTGTATGATGAAGAACCTCTCATGGTTGAGGTGATTCAAAACCCTTGAAAAATGTTTGTTAGTGCTGCTGCCGCTCCCTCTCTTCATTCACTCGCTAGCTCACTTAACCAACGCAGCTCTCTGTTGCTGCCTGATCCAAGTCAACCATGCGCATGCGTGACTCACATCAACAGTTGACCCAGATCAGGCAGCAACATGATCAAAAGTCATTAAAATAATTTTGATAATCCAAAAATGCGAAAGTTATAAAGGAGCAACAGGGAGTGTTGCATATTCTTGTCGCTGCCCGATCTGAGTCAACCGTAGATGTGAATCATGCATGCGTGTGTGTAAATGGTTTACCGAACTTTATTATATTATGAAAATAAAGACAGGACAAAATGGTCACATAGCAAACCTTTTCTTTTTGGAAAGTGCAAGTTCATATTAGATTTGGTCACATTAGTGCGAGGGTCCACCTGGGAGGCTGAGCATCCACAGACAGACGGGCAAAACGTTTTTATTATTAGTTAGATTTTTTTAGCTTGAGCACTGCATATTAAAGACTTTTTTCACATTTTCCATTCTATCGACTTGGGCGCTGCGCAAAAGTCTTATAGTGGCAAGGAAAAACACTGGTCTTTCTGTCCATGCGTGGGTGTATATCTGTCTGCTGCTAATCTCGCACACTACTGGGCGTGTCACCCTAATAATGTTTGTGCAAAGTTATGACTGTATAACCAAGGACATCTCATGGTTGCAGTGATTCAAAACCTTTGAAACACATGTTTTACACCGCAATTGAGCGCTAACTCCTCAGCTGGTTTTTCGCCCAAGTCAGAGCACTGGAGAAGGGGAGACAAGCCTGGTGTGGATCTGGACTCCACTGGGTGCACTCTTCTAGTTTAGAGTTGAAACAAAAATAAACATGAGGTCATGTCAGTTTACAAATGATCGTTTCAATATCAACTCAGGTGAATGGAGGAATTATTTTCCTGACTTGTCAGCGTGGGGAATGTTAAGGGGTGATGTAACAGGGTGTTTATGTTCTTGCGTTGTTTTCACTGGATATTGTTCTCATCTGAAGGAATGTTAGTTTAGTAGGCATTGTCATTAATCTTTCATGGGATGGGCACAGGGACTACACAAAGCAGCAGAGGTCATAATAAAGCTCTTCACTATGCAAACCCATCAATGTCCCAGGATGGCATTCCTACTGATGTATTGCAACCAACATGGTCATTAACAGCCATCATTGTTCTGCAAGCATTCAGCATTTTAAAAAGTGTGTTAGAGGCACACCGGTAAGATTTAAGTGGGGAATTCAAATGAATGGAAGATTTGTTATTGAGGAATTCTCCTGCTCATTACAAATTTTCAATACTTGCCAAGGTGACGTGAAGCGGAGCTGCTTTAGCCCACACTAACACAATAGATCTGCTGAAAAAGAATAACTTTTTAACAACAAAACACCATAGAAATGATTACTTCTTTTTCATAAGCATCATCACACTCCTCACAATAACACTAACAGAAGTTTGATACTCTGGTTGGTTTGGTGTATCTAGCTTACCTGTAGTTCCTGTCACATCTTATATCTTATTTCATGTCGCCCAATATGTTGGTAAACCATCGGATTAGAACACTAGTTATTGTGCATAAATGTGCAATTAGAAGAGAAAATGACAGATACGCCATTGTTTGTCACCTAGTTCACACCGGAAGTTTGTGACATCCAACCGTTGAATGAACCACGGAGGGTAAGCGGCACATTACAACTACTGCGATATTCCACCCTATCCATCAGGCTGTGATGAAGAATTGAATTGAATTTTCCATGAACCTTTCTTGTTCAGTGGCTTGTCTTCCTGTCTTGTGTATTCCATGCAGGTCTTCCAAGACTCATTTGTTGATGTTTACGTTTTCCTTAAAAATGATAAATGTATGAGCATGCATCCACTTTTTAACATGCATGTTTAGATTATAAATTATCGTTCACCGCAATGGACCTGTGGTTTTAAATAGGCCTATGTTGATATGTCGTGTTGATTATTGTGTATTCATATAGGCTGGGTGTGTGTTTAGCTTCCTCTTTTCGAGACAGTGAAGATAGCATAAGTATCCACACATCTCCATCTTTGCGTCCCTTTGTAGCATCTTTCTTTAGATGGCTTGTTTTTTGGCATTGTTAAGCCTCTGTGTGCACATACCCATTTTTCAATGCTGTGCAGGCCATCCCTTTATTCTATTTTTATTTTTTTTATTTTTCCTTTTTCTCCAAATTGTATTTTGCCAATTACCCCACTCTTCCGAGCCGTCCCGGCCGCTGCGCCACCCCATCTGATCCAGGAAGGGCTGCAGACTACCGCATGCCTCCTCCAATACATGTGGAGTTGCCAGCCACGTCTTTTCACCTGACAGTGAGTTTTGCAAGAGGGACATAGTGCATGGGAGGATCATGGTATTCTCCACAGCCACCCCCCCCCAACTGGCCAGAGGAGGCGCTAGTGCAGCGACCAGGACACATGCCCATATCTGGCTTCCCACCCGCAGACACGGCCAATTGTGTCTGTAGGGATGCCCGACCAAGCTGAAGACAACACGGGAATTCGAACCAGCGATCCCCATGTTGGTAGGCAACGAAATAGAGCACCACGGCACCCGGATGTCCTTTGCGTCCTTTTTTGGCACCTATTTTTAGATGGTTAATTTTTTGGCATTGTTAAGCCCCTGTGTGCACATACCCATTTTTGAATGATGCGCTGGCAATCCCTTTATTCTTGATCTAAAACCAACAGCCGACATAATGCATGGGAAAATTCTTCCTTTCTTACCAGCGAATACTACCAGGCAGAGCAGCAGGCCCAGCAGGGTTTGGATGCTCACCCCCATGGAGAGAGCGAGGGCCTGCACCCCCCCGGTGGGGCAGTGCCCGGTGGGTTGACAGCTACACACACTGATGGTCAAGGTGCTGGTGCTGGAAAGTGCCGGCGAGCCGCTGTCTGTTACCACCACGGGAAGGAGGAAGTGAATGCGGTCTTTGCGGGTGAAAGTGCTCCTTCGTGCAACGATGCCAGCTGTGTTATCTGTTGTGGAGGAAACTGTGTCAGGACTGAGAGGTGCACTGGAGGAACAAGGGCTTGTTTTTGTTGTTGTTTTTAAAAAGCCGTGTCCCTGCAATTTGGAATTTCGTGTTAAAAGCTCAGTCAGAAATTCTTTGACATGCTAAATGGCAATTTAAACAAATTTGACGGTCATTAAAAAAATCGTAATTGTTCATCATGGTAGATGGTAGTATTTTTCATCGTTCCTTATGCATGATTCATATTGTCTTGCCGATTGCCGATTTTATTTGTCTGTTTATTTTTTGTGTGGATTTTTTATCCCAATTGTACCCGGCCAATCACCCCACGCTTCCAAGCCGTCCCGGTCACTGTGCCACCCCCTCTGCCAATCTGGGGAGGGCTGCAGACTACCAGGGGTACGTAGCGCGTGGGAGGATCACGCTATTCCCCCCAGTTCCCCCTCCCCCCTGAACAAGTGCCCCGACCAACCAGGGGAGGCACTAGGCAAATAGGACACATACCCACATCTTCCCACCTGCAGACACGGTCAATTGTGTCTGTAGGGACGCCCGACCAAGCCGGAGGTAAAACATGGGGATTCGAACTGGCGATCCCCGTGTTGGTAGGCAATGGAATAGACCGCCATGCCACCTGGACGCCCTCAGTGCCCATTTTTAATAAATAAATTGAAGACCATACCATATTACTACGCTCTCTATTTGTTCACCTTAGATATTTTTAAATGCAAAAAGGACAAGTGAGGGATTTTATTCTAAAATGCAACAGAGAATATAACATCATAATAAATTTTATATTATAATGTAATGTTATAATATGATATGACTGACATTATGTTATGGCTTATGGTATAATACGAATGTAAGATAATATTCAAAGACACGCTCACCCCTACTGACACAGACACAATTTGGACAGGGGGAGAAAAAAAATGCTAGCAAAAATTGACCACCACATATTCCAAAAAATATCGATCATTCCAGTCATGTCTAAAATAACAATCTTGCAAAATAAAATCACACCAATCATTTCAAATGTGAGTTTTGCTTTCAAACTGGAGGGCTTTTTTTTTTTTTCGTAGCAGGCTTTGTCCTTTCTCAAATTGTGGATACTGGATTAACGTAATGAGATGATTACAAATAAAATGATTAAACAATCTAATCTTACTTGTGGCCATGGTGACCGTTATCTGTAACGCCCCCTCGCCCTCGTTGCCTTATTATTAGCTTTACAGATGAATTCCCCACATAAGTTTAGAACAGCAACACACCGTTGGTCGGACCACCAGCAGGTGATGGCCTCATCTGATCTCATCTTTGCAATTTGGGATTAGCCAGGATCTTTGGTCTGAGTACAGATTGATTTTTTTCCTCTTTGATTTGTGATTTCTAAGCATGCGCATTATAACTTCAAAAAGAAATCACACTGTGCTTCAGTATAGTATACGCTGTTATATCTCTAAAACACCAATATATATGTGTCAGCTCATTTCGTTTTGCCATTTCACCACTAGCTGATGGGTTACTGCTTAAGGATAATTCTGTGTGTTTGTTTTTTACAATCTGGGTCTAATTCCCCCCCCCCCCAATCATGCATGCCAGTTATCGGTTATGGGGTTGTATAAGGCGCCTCCTTTGGATCAGCTTCACAACAGCGTGTTATGGGGCAATTCGGTTTTTCTGCAACTTTGGAAAATTTCGCTTAAAATATGCTTGACGGTTGGATGGGAAACCATGTCTCTATGTATATAGCTATATCATGGATACACTATTTGAGGCACTAGGGCTTTCTTTTATTGTTTTGGCTTTTTCCCCGTTTTTCTCCCCAATTGTGTCTGGCCAATTACCCCACTCTTCCGAGCTGTCTCGGTCGCTGCTCCACCCCCTCTGCCAATACAGGGAGGGCTGCAGACTACCACATGCCTCATGCCTCCTCCTATACATGTGGAGTCACCAGCTGCTTCTTTTCACCTGACAGTGAGGAGTTTCGCCAAGGGGACGTAACATGTGGGAGGATCACACTATTCCCTCCAGTCCCCCCCCGAACAGGTGCCCAGACCGACCAGAGGTGGTGCTAGTGCAGCGACCAGGACACATACCCACATCCAGCTTCCCACCCGTAGACATGTCCAATTGTGTCTGCAGGGACACCCGACAAAGCTGGAGGTAACACGGGGATTCAAACCGCCGATTCCCGTGTTGGTAGGCAATGGAATAGACCACTGTGCTACCCAGACGCCCGGCAATAGTGTTTTCATTGTTGTTGTTGTTGTTGTTGTTGCTGTTGCTGGGGAACACATTTGGCATTTCGCTAGACAGCCTTGCAGCAGCAGTGCAGGGTGTATGGGATATGTTGGGGTATAGGATAGTATATGGGGAGATGGGGGAGGGGTGACATTGCAAAGTTTTAAAAATTGACACATGGGGCAGATTTTCCTTTCAATCTAACTGAACCTTGATTATCTCTGATGGTGAAGTTTGGATTGATGTGCTTCTCTGAGACCATGGAGAAGTAAAAGTGGTGTCCCTCCACCGGCTCATCTGGGTCCACGGCGCTGAGCAGCTGAACGAGCTGAGAGAGACAAGCACATCGCTTAGCAAATGTTAACAAATGTCGATAACACAGCCAACATAAGGACAACAACTTTGTCCATATTTAGTGGCAGGGACGGGACAATGTACTTATTCAAGGTTGAGCCATAAAAGCCTCGCCTTTACTCTCTCAGATATATGACACTGCAGCTCACACATATAAAACCCTGTTATGAATACACAGTTCAGATGTGCTACAGCCGAACATTTTCACGAGTCAGATTACACTCACAAAGATGTTTTCAGGTGAGAGCATACAATATAATACGGTATGGTACAACACGCCAATTTTTTTTTACCATACCCAGTCATGGAAACTGCAATGCTGCCGCACCAGGCGACTAGACCAGAACCATCAAGGCATCATAATATACATACCTCTCCCGCCTGGGTCCCCTCACAGATATATGGCTGGTAATCTCTCGCAAGCCTTGGCACATTGTCGTTTATGTCCAGCACTTTGATGAACACTGCCACAGTGGCGGATAAATGGTTCTGCTCTGCAGTTGTGAAGACAGACATTTCCTGGAGTCCACTGGGTACATGTATCACAGATGCTTTGTAAAAGCTCTGCCAAAATAGTACTTTGGACTGATAAATGTTTAGCTTCTTAATATACAACTGTGGCAAAACAAAAAAGGGTGATGGTGTTTCAATGCGTCCTTCAAAGACGGAAAAAAAGAGAGGAGAGTGAAAAGGCTAAAAGCGAGCTATGAAGGAAATCTTGTTGAAGTTGAAGGTTTTGCTTATTTCTAGACATGGATGTCAATTTGTCTCCAAAACACCAATGATATAGGACTCTCTCTCTCTCTCTCTCTCTCTCTCTCTCTCTCTCTCTCTCTCTCTCTCTCTCTCTCTCTCTCTCTCTCTCTCTCTCTCTCTCTCTCTCTCTCTCTATATATATATATATACAGTTAGGTCTCATCTCCCAGCTAAGTAAAAGTAGATGTACTTAATGCCCCCCCCCCATTTTTCTCCCCAATTGTACCTGGCCAATCACCCCGCTCTCTGAGTCATCCCGGTCACTGCATCACCCCCTCTGCCGATCCGGGGAGGGCTGCAGACTACCACATGCCTCCTCTGATACATGTGGAGTTGCCAGCCCCTTCTTTTCACCTGACAGTGAAGAGTTTCGCCAGGGGGACATGGTGCGTGGGAGGATCACCCTATTCCCCCCAGTACCCCCTCCCCCCTTAACAGGCACCCCGACTGACTTGAGGAGGCCCTAGTGCAGCGACCAGGACACGTACCCACATCTAGTTTCCCATCCGTAGACACGGCCAATTGTGTCTGTAGGGACGCCCGACCACGCCGGAGGTAACATGGGGATTCGAACTGGCGAGATCCCCGTGTTGGTAGGCAATGGATTAGACTGCCACAATACCCGGACGCTCGTACTTAATGTTGACCATATGACCATAATGCTGTCTTACATGATAGGAAATCTGCCTTACTTGTTTCCTCGGCTGCAACAGTGACATTGTGCCAGCTCAGAGTCTCTCTGTCCAAAGGTTTAGCAACGGTGATGGTCCCGTTGTTTGGGTCTATTCTGAAAGCTTTTCTGAGGTCGCTGCCTTTGTCAATAGAATATCTGGAGGGAAAAATCACCAGGACACACGTTTAAGCAAGTTATTTTCAGAAAAGAACGAAGCGCTGTAGCCATGGCCACATGCATTAGGCAAACCGTTCAATTATTTTTATCAGCTGACAGACATCCAACAGGGGCTTACACACACACAGTGACATGGTGACAAAAACAACCAATTAAACAATTCACCTTGCAAATTTAGAGAATTAAACAGGTAATTTTGTTGTTTTCTTTTAATGACATAATGCTGTTCTTAATATGACTATAGTAACCATGGATCAAAAAATGATTAGCTATTACAATTTACAAACCCTTGATGCAAAGTTCCTCTCAAGGAAAATTGGAGAAAAAGAAAAAGAAACACTAACTTTTCAAAAGTGAAGGAGCCCATTTATTTTGTCTGACTGAAATCTTTTTATATGCTAACAAGCATCTTTCATAGTTTACCAGCAGGGAAACAAACATCCTAGCAAAATGGAAAGACTGATGATATCTTAGCAAACCCTTCGCTTTTTCTTTGTTTTGTCTTTTTGTTTGGATTTTCCCCCCTTTTTCTTCCAATTGTCTCCGGCCAATTACCCCAGTCTTCCAAGCTGTCCTGGTCACTGCTCCACCCCCTCTGCTGATCCGGGGAAGGCTGCAGACTACCACGTCTCCTCCAATACATGTGGAGTCGCCAGCCGCTTCTTTTCACCTGACAGTGAGGAGTTTCACCAGGGGGACGTAGCACATGGGAGGATCACGCTATTCCCCCCAGTTCCCCCTCCCCCCGAACAGGTCCCCCGACCGACCAGAGGAGGCGCTAGTGCAGCGACCAGGACACACCCACATCCGGCTTCCCAACTGCAGACACGGCCAATTGTGTCTGTAGGGACACCCGACCAAGCCGGAGGTAACACGGGGATTCGAACTGGCGAGCCCCGTGTTGATAGGCAACGGAATAGGCTGTCACGCCACCCGGATGCTCCCAACCCTTCACACTTTCATTCAGAAAAATATTTGTTAGCTCAGTAGCCAGCAGAGACATGTAGAAAGGAATATATTGTATGTTTTTCACATCATTGGCCTTATTTACCTATTAATGTAAGTAATTATGCTACCTCGGTAAATTAGGATAAATAAGAGGGAATGTGGACTAAGTGATGCATTATGTGTTTTGAACCACCTTGTTGATAATGAAAATGACATGCACGCCGATTTGACCAAACTAAATCTACTTATTCAGTAGAGCTGTCAAAACGCCTAAAATGCCAGAGTGAATTTATTTTCTCAGTGTGACGGTGTCACCAAAGGGCCAGTAAAAAGGCTAGAGAGTGGATG
The DNA here is from genome assembly GCF_029633865.1 of Lampris incognitus. Lineage (NCBI taxonomy): Eukaryota > Metazoa > Chordata > Actinopteri > Lampriformes > Lampridae > Lampris > Lampris incognitus. Next base: position 23,990,879 of record NC_079229.1, on the reverse strand, counting down.
ATATGCAGCACCTGCCACTCTTCAGCTCTGCTGGGGTGGACTACAGGCACCAGCAGCACTGCTGTCTCCTCTGCAACGTGCCCCACTTGCAAATGACTTCAAATCTGAATTCCATATGCCACCTCGTATGGTGCTTTATTACATTCCTACGTCCTGGATGCGTTGCTTTGTGATAATACCACGGCAATAGATAGAAAAGCCTGTGAGGTATAAAAAATTGTCATGATTTATTCAGCAGGGCTCATTTCCTACTAAAGTAATATGAGATAAATATGACCATGTACTGGGTATCCACAGAGATCAAGGGTAAAAATGGATGCACTGAGCCAGTAACACTATTTGAAATGGAATGATTTTTCACCCTGTGGAGGAATCTGTCTAGGGCACACTGTCAAAGGATGTCCAACCCCTATTCTCCACTCTCGAGCCTGGATATGCACCTAGTCATTATCATACTGGCAGTGTGGTGGCATGTGTCATTCACCCTGGTTTGCTATTTGGAGAGGTCATATAAACAGTACCTGATGGGATTGTTGACTGTGTCAATGTCTCTGGCACTGACAGTGCCAACCACCGTTCCCATCATTGCGTTTTCTGGAACTTTCCACTCATAGACTGGAGCGAGAAAGACGGGGGGCTCATCCACATCCTCCACAATGATCTTGAGTGTGGTCCTATCCTTGAATTCATCGTAACTCAGGAAGTGCGTGTCCATGTGATCGTTGACTGCCTCGGCTGCCATCACAAAGCGTCTCTTAGTTTCGTAGTCCAGAGGCTGCGATGGGGTAAAGTAGAGAAAGATGGAAGAAATAAAATGAGTAATCTCTCTTTGAATGCTGAGCTCATATTACTCAAAATTACTTGATATAACTGTGGCTCTGATAAACAGAAATCGCTTTTCTGATCATTATCAAACAGTTTAATGTGCTGCTTAAAATAAACTGGCGCAAACTCTTGCAAGAAAGTAACAGCTTCGCAACTGTGCAATGCCATTGTGTGTTTAAGATAGATGATTATTCATTTGAGTCCTGGACACAAGTCAGATTGACTGATGCAAATGGTTTAGTCAATGTCAGTGAACCGCCAGCTGTGACCATGTGTGTGACCATTGTATTTTTGATTAACACGTAACAGAAAGAAAACAGCATGCAAAACCATTAGAACATTTCCCAAATGATTCACATTCAGACAATACCGTTTATATTTCTTTTATCATTATCAGAAGACCATCTCAATTGAAACCCCCCATGCTGTGTTTGGATAAAAAGAAAGGTGATGTTTGACATTCAATGTCATGCCCAGGAGAAGAAATAAAGTTATTTTGACAGGCAAAAAGTCACCATGTTTGGCTTGCAGCATTATAAATATGTTATAGGATTTTCTTTACTTTTTTTAGTGCAGCAGACTGCTCCCGAGTCCAAAAAACAAAACAAAACAAAAAACAGAATTGAGAGGATCAAAACAATCATACAGCTGCCAAAAACATCAGGTGTACACTGAAAAATGCATTTGAATGTATGTACCTTGGCCAGCAGAACCACCCCCTCTTGAGTGACGGGGTCTGTCTGAATTCTGAAGGTGGTGCTCTCCTCCAGGTCCTCCAGACTGTAGTTCATCCTGGCATTGACACCGACATCTCCATCATCTGCCATGATCCTGCCCACGGTGATGCCCACTGGTGCATTTTCAGGGACGGCAAACGTGTACAGGTCTGAGGGAAACATTAGTGCTTTAGTGTGGTACTGATAGCTTGCCAGGCAATGGCGTGGGCCTGCACCTCATACAGCATCTTCCAGCAGCAACAGCCGCCCATGAATAGTAAATGACAGCAGTGAGGGTGTTACGGCTTTATCCAACACATGTTCATTCTGAAAATTTATCTTTATAGTAGCAGTACATATGCAAGAGAGTGGAAAAACCCACCAGTTCCCTGACTACCACAATAGACGGTATGACAGCCAGTCGTGCTTAACGGGTATTATATATTAACGTCAGCCATGACTGTTGGTATATATATATATATGTTTGATTTGCTGGTGGAAAATACCTGGCATATGTAAACCTTCCATGCTATGGGATATATAATATGTAGTACTGTATGTAATATCAAATGGAGTTATTAGCATGCAAAAGTCGAGATAGCTGATTGTTGACTGAATGCTGTGTTTTAATGCTCACTGTTGAGTTATTCATGTGTCGGTGGTGTTTTTCCCTTAAAGAATACAGAATAGAATATGCTTTATTTGTCAATTTCTACATACATATAAATGAAATTTGCTCTCTGAATTTAACCATTCCTAGCTGTGTAGCTAGGAGCAATGGGCAGCCGCCGTGCAGCTCCTGGGGACCAACTCCAGTTCTTCTTTCCATTGCCTTGCTCAGGGGCAGAGACAGGAGTATTAACCCTAACATGCATGTCTTTTTGATGGTGGGAGGAAACCGGCGCACCCGGAGAAAACCCACCACAGACATGGGGAGAACATGCAAACGCCACACAGAAAGGACCTGGGACGGCCTGGGGTTTGAACCCACAACCTTCTTGCTGTGAGGCAACAGCGCTAACCACTGGGCCACTGGGCCACCGTGCCGCCCAGTGAAGCATGTAGCCTCAGCACCTTTCAGTAAGAACAACACACCAATATTCAGAATTTCTCCTGCCCTGCCTTCCTTCTTGAGCTCTCATTTTCTGCTCACCTCCACCGTATTCATTACTGAACTGTGGTCAGCGCCTGCAAACAAGTTAACCAGTTTGAACTAATAGACGAATAAACAAACAGATGAATGAAAAAGTTCCACTGTAGCCTTGGCTAAAGTAATATACAGTAAGTTGGAAATGGCTAACGAAGAAAGTTTTGCTGTAGGGTGCAGGATGATGAGGACGGAGAACACTGCAGTGGAGGGTCATTTCGAGTGAGAAGATAATTTCTGGCAACTGCACCTACGTAATCCTGGCATAGCTCTAATAAGAAGAGAAAATGCGATTGTGTCTTCGAGCTACTCTATTTGGACGACTGCCCCCGTTGGGAGGATTCTTCTCAAGCAACCAGCTGCTCCCCAAAATAGTCTGCAGCTGATGATCATTTTGAGGTGCAATTGCACGACACAACACAAGGCGCATGGCTCAAAGCGGCGTGTGGCCCCGCAATATTTGCATGGTCTGACGAGTGGGTATCATATCCACCGAATATAGGAAGCAGGGGATGTGAGCGGAGAACTGACAGTTGAAAGCATCATCCTTGTTTTCTCTTTTCTGCAGAATTGATTTCTTTCTGGGGAATTCATTTAGAGAGGTTTATCGCTGAGAGGGCCGGGTTTGTTTCCAAAGGTCATGACAAATGTCCTTTCACGTGTGAATGATTAAATTCATCCAGTGGACTTAAGCATCCCACATACACATGCACAAATGGATGAACAGAAATAGCACATCCTCATCTCCCTCCCAGTCTCTCTTTCTCCCTCTCTACAATTTTTCTTTGTCTCTTCTCTGCATATCTTTCTCTCTCTCTCTCTCTCTCTCTCTCTCTGCCCTCCTCTGTCTACCCCGCCTCTCACGCCGACATGTTTTAATTTTGACCGCGGGCAGAACAATGAGATGTTTACAGCAGAATGCAGCGCTGGAGGTGCAAACCACCCACCCAAACCAGGGAAGTGTTTCAGATAAATACCTCTCAGGTGTACTATTAACCGTGTCCTTATTGCATTTCTCCATTGATTCTTGTGTGTGTGTGAATGGCCCGGCGGTGTGTCAGTGAGCGATGGGAGTGACTCACGGTGCTGAAACGTGGGCCCATTGTCGTTCACATCAGTCAGGCTTACGGTGACTGTGGTGGAAGAGGAGTACCCGCCGCTGAGGCCCAGCATATCCTTCACCTGGACCACCACCTGGTATTGCTCTCTGGCCTCGCGGTCCATGTTTGGCCATGATGTTACAATGATACCTGAGGGTGGAAATGAAAGGGAGGCAGAAAGACAGGGAGAGTGAGAAAGCGAGTGAGAGAGAAACAAGTGGAGTTCATTAAGACCACATCAAGGGTAACGTCATGGAGTATGCACAGCAGAGCTCCGGCACAGTACGGATGAGCCATGTAAATTCACAACGAAATATAAAAACTATTTATTGTCACTACAGGGGTATTTTAATTGAAGCCCATGTGGCGCTATGGCGGTACCTGTCTTTGGCTCCACAGAGAAGTAGGGCTCCCCCTGCAGGATGGAGTAGATGAGCTTAGCATTGTTTCCAAACAAAGGATCGTCAGCATCTGTGGCTGTCACCTGGGCCACGGTGGTCCCTGCAGGAAGGAGGGTGGTTATATTGGGGGGGGGGGGATCACACAGGCAGAGTTAGTCCAGACAGTGGTTCTAGCCAACGGGGAAATAAAGTGATTATGCCATAGTCCCTCAGGGTCTGTCTGTCGGCTCAGGGGGGAGAAGTGAAGATGGAAGTGGGGGTTGGTAAAGTGTTTGTTTGTTTTTTCCTCTGTGTGTGTGTGTGTGTGTGTGTGTGTGTGTGTGTGTGTGTGTGTGTGTGTGTGTGGACAGGGGGAGTTGTAGCAGTGGCCTTTCACTGAGGGTGTGCAGGTGTGCGTGACAACCTCCCATGCCCCACAGTGACATCTCTCTCACTCGGCCCACCTGCCCCATTATTTTCTCTCACTCTCCTTCATTCTCATTCGGCTTCATCCTTCCCTTTCTCCCTCTCTCCCTCTGATTCTCCCTGCCCGTTTCACCACTGACCATCCATATCCTCCTCACCTCTCTCTCTCTCGCTCTCTCTCCTCCTCTGATTCTCTCTGACCGTTTCACCACTGACCATCCATATCCTCCCAACCTCTCTCTCTCGCTCTCTCCCTCGCTCTCTCTCTCCCCTTCTGTCTTCATGCCTATTTCACTCCTCCAGTGAACATTGCCTCGCTCTATCTCACAAGCAGAGAGTCACCTCAACATTTCTTCTTCTCAAGTCTCTGCTTCTGTTTCTCCCACACGCTCCTCCCTTCCCCTCACCCGTTCTCTCTTCAAGTCAAATGCATTATGATTTATTATGAAAGAGATATTATACTGCAAAAGTAGATTACATATAAATTGAAATGGTAATGTTTTGCTTTGAAAGGGCAGTAGTTATAATAACATTATTGAGGAAAAATATATTCAGAGCTATGATATCCAAACCTTTTAACTTCCTGAGAGGGAGACAGATAACAGGCATTTAAACAGCCTTTGTTCTTTTTCTTTCACTCCAGATTTAAGATAACTTGGTAATTTCTTTGAAATGAATGTTAGTCAAGTAGAGGTAACGCTTCAAAACTAAAAATAATTTAAAAAAAATTCCTCTGCAGACATTGCATTTTTGTGAACTTTCAATCACAAACTCACATTTGCTTTTGGGCTAAAATTTTCACCATTCTTTGGCAGACATGCGAGTCATGAAAGTACGACTGAATGTTTGTAACTCAGAGTTAATCTGTATTAAGCTAATCTTTTCAATAAACACGCTTCCCTTCACCAGAGCTTATTTGGAGGAGAACGGTCAATACTGAAAACTCGGTAGGACAGAAATTCAGTCTGGATAAGAGTTAAGAATACACGAGATCGCTTCCCCCCCCCCCAATTTTACCTGGCCAATTACCCCACTCTTCCGAGCCATCCCGGTTGCTGCTCCACCCCCTCTGCCGATTCAGGGAGGGCTGCAGACTACCACATGCCTCCTCCGATACATGTGGAGTCACCAGCCGCTTCTTTTCACCTGACAGTGAGGAGTTTCACCAGGGGGACGTAGCGTGTGTTGGAGGATCATGCTATTACCCCCAGTTCCCCCTCCCCCTGAACAGGTGCCCCGACCAATTAGAGGAGGTGCTAGTGCAGCTTCCCAACCACAGATATGGCCGTTTGTGTCTGTAAGGATGCCCAGGCAAGCCGGAGGTAACACGGGGATTCGAACTGGGATCCCCGTGTTGGTAGACAACGGAATAGACCGCTACGCTACCCAAACACCACGAGATTGCTTTTTAATTCCGGTATACAACAGATCCCTAGCAGGTACAGGTGTGCGTTGCTGGGACCTACCGATGGGACACATCTCGGATATGCTGGAAACATAAGGTTCATTCTCGAACTGAGGAACGTTGTCGTTGATGTCCTGCACCTTGATGATAAACTCTGACTGGGGCTCCACTGGTTCATTGGACCTCCGGTTGATGGCCTGAGCCTGAAGCACATAGAAGGCCTTCTCCTCTCGGTCCAGCTTTTGCAGGGTCCGGATTTCACCCGAATACTCATCTATCTCAAACACATCTCCGGCACCCTCTCCTGATAAGATGTACTTGATGGAAAATTCCCCCCGGTCATAGTCAGACTTGAGCTGTCAGAGGAGAAAAAGATGAAAACCTTGTATTTAACTGCCTGGTTTTGAAAAGCATGTTGAACGTCAATTGTTAAAAGTTGTGGCTACTATTAAGGATGTGGAGGGCAGTCAGATCTGAATGGGTACCTGGCCAATGACACGGGGAGTAGGGTCCTCCTCAGGGACAAAAAGCTGTTTCCAGATCCAGCCTCTCTTCAGGCGACGGTGCAGATGAGTGGACCCTTGGGCCAGTTGTTGGGCTTCCAGACCCTGAGAACTTAGCACCCAGCCAGGAATTAAAGAGAGGACTGTCACTGTGGCCAAAACACTTGGGGCACTCATTTTTACTGTCCATCTTTGTTTTTCCTCTCCACTTCCCATGGTTAACACAAGAAAAATTAAGGTTACTCTGGATCACTGCATCCATTCTTCTCTTCAGCAGCAGAGTAAATCATATCACGACCATATGCCATCTTCTCATCATTGGGTTTTAATAAATGTTCGTATCTGGGGGAAAAAACACAAAGGTAATTAAAAAAAACAAGAAGATCAGCAGGCAAAGTGGATTTCTAACAGCATGCACTGCTAATGCTTGATTACTGGGGAAACTGCAATTCGTCCAATTATAAACCTGTATCTTTTCATTTTGGAGGAGGTGGCTAAAGGATTTTCTTCAATATTTTAAGAATACAGAGGATGCCAGCCTCACCATCACATTTTATGGTGGCTAATTTGCTCCATAGCAGCATCACCAGCTGAATGGTATTGCCAAACATGCATTCACTGAAGGTCAGGAATCGTTTGGCAGATCATAGAAGACACTTACTTAAATGTGAGATGGCTTATTTTGAGGCGAAAGATGCTGCAGATGTAAGCCTGCGTTATAACGAGGGGGGTTGCAATGAAAAGCAGTTCTGTGTTTACTTTTGTTAGAAATGAAAGAAATGAAGGCACTGAGATTGGAGCACGAATTGTCCTGGTTTCGAAGTCCACCATAACAACAGTATTTCATCCTTTCAACAGTGAAAGGATGTAATTAAAATAACCAATTTCAGGTAACAGAACTAGACCAAAAGGGTACTTTACAAGACAAAGACTCTGTTGACATCCTTTGGGAGAAACAAGCCCCCTCTTTTGGATACTGCAGTCCTGCATGGGCAGATGAAAACAACCCCCTGTTTTGCATTCAAGGGCCTGCATTGTGTTTGATGGGTGAGTAGGCCTGACCATCATTCCTTTAGCATGACACTGCACTTTGCAGCTGACTAATGAAGACAACTAATTAGATCAACGTCTACCCAGACATGGAAAATGGAGATGTGTGCTTCTGAAAAACTATGATTAGAGTCCATGCGCCAACTATATTATACACTATGACCAGCAGGGTTGCCACTTGTCCCTAATAATACGGGATCGTCCTGTATTGGAAAATAAAATGCTGCGTCCCGTATTGAGTCAATAAGGGACGTGATTTGTCCCATATCACAGAAAGTTGAATCAGTTCATCTGGACACAAATAGGGAGGAACGCTGGTTTGAATGGGGAGTCAGAGAGGCCATCTATGTGAAGAGGGAACGGCCATCCCTGAACCGAGGGGGGGGGGGGGGGGGGCGGAGTACATCTGTCGCCATCTTACAATGCTGTGATTGCAACTGTTCCCAAATCATCTGTGAATAGTACACATGGCTATTGTAACTCTAGTTAATGGTCACAGTAATTTGCATATGAAATTGATTGTTGTTTTTGGTCGTTATGCGACTGTATTGTTTATAAGGGTGGGGATACCTGCAGTCAGTTGAGACTGAAGAGGTCACTTAGATGAGTGATGAAACGTTTCTCTCTCAATAAAGATTGTGTCCAGATGAACTCATGCAGCTTTCTGTGATTCCCTTACCTGGGTTATACAAGCAGAGTGGAGAAGTTTAATTTCAGTGGTGAGTTACAGACCAATAAGCTCTGCATACTGTGTGACATTGAACGTCAGCGTCATGCTGCCATTGGTGCCATTAGGCCTAATTCAGTGGTTGCCATGTACAGTTAAAAATAGCACCCTCAATCACTGTTAGTTTTTTTTCTTGTTATTTTAATGATGTCTGCAAGTCCCTTATGTTTGTGATGTTTCAGTATTGTTTGTGTCAAACCAATCAGTATTACAAATCCAAAGTATAATGCAAATATTTTTATTAGGCTTGTAATTCTAAGTGCACTTCAAACCTTTTGTATTGGCGTGTTGGACCCCCCCCCCCCAAATCATTGCATCACCAAAGGGGAGAAGCTGTAGGACTTGTGGCAGGGGGGCTTTTTGGGGGGGGCATCCCTTATTTCTCCACATAGAAGGTGGCAGCCCTAATGACCAGGGTCAAGGCTGTAATGATAAGGGAAGTCAGCCGCCACTCTAGCTAATTGATAGTATTAGCAGAGTTGTAATAGTTTTAGTGAATGTCCAAATTAGACAGAGACTGAAACTTCATGAATTCAGTTTGTTACTGATCTTTCATTTGATGTCAGTCTATGACAAAACTCTGCAGTGTCTGCTGCCAAAGTCAATACAGACAATCAAGCTTCTATAACACTAATGTAATATTTCACATTTTCAGTGAAATATCAGCAAGAAAGAACGAAAGAGAGAAAGAATGAAATAATGCAAGTGCGAAAGAGACAAAATGTGACACCATGGCAACCATAGGTAGCCGGTCAACTGTTTACGTGCATGGATGTCATTGGCATAGAAACCAATTTAACATGAGGGGTTTACGATGCTTTAGATACCAAGAATGATAGCAATGGATTACAATGAGCACTTGTTCCTTTGAACGTCTATGATCGTTCCTCTTATACTTGGCAAACGTGTCTATGTTCACTCCCGAAGACATGGGGATGTGTTTGGTGTGTTGATTGATAGATAGGTAAATATTTCATTGTGCTACAAGTGGATATTTGTTTTCACCTTTTATACAGAGCCTCACATACAGTAAATGCATGCATAGAGAACAGGGAGACAGCAATACACTAACATGAGTTGAGAGGTTAAAGCAGCATTAGACTTTCTTTTTTTTTGTTGCTTTAAATTGTCATTATGAAGTAAATGTTGATTGCACAGTGTAATGGCTGTAGAATAATGACTCCATCAGCATTTAGTTTGGTTTTTTATAAGCCTTGCTTTCACTGTGCAATTCTGTCTGCCACTGGGAGCGATCTCGCGGGAAAACAAAGGCTCGATTTACGGCACAAAGGACGTGTGTTAACTATAGTGCAACCAAAATAGGAAGAGGATAGAGCTTTCTTGGTTGGGCATCTCTACAGACACAATTGGCCATGTCTGTGGGTGGGAAGCCGGATGTGGGTATGTGCCCTGGTCGCTGCATTAGTGCCTCCTCTGGTTGGTCAGGGCGCCTGTTCGCGGGGGAGGGAATTGGGGAGAATAGCGTGGGTGGGAAGCCGGATGTGAAGAGTGGGATAATTGGCCAAGTACAATTGGGGGGAGGGTAGCGTAGCGGTCTATTCTGTTGCCTACTAAGACGGGGATTGCCAGTTCGAATCCCCGTGTTGCCTCCGGCGTGGTCAGGCGTCCCTACAGAAACAATTGACCGTGTCTGTGGGTGGGAAGCCGGATGTGGGTATGTGCCCTGGTCGCTGCATTAGCACCTCCTCTGGTTGGTCAGGGCGCCTGTTCGCGGGGGAGGGGGAATTGGGGAGAATAGCGTGATCCTCCCACGCGCTACGCGTACCCCCTGGTGAAACTTCTCACTGTTAGGTGAAAAGAACCAGCTGGCGACTCCACATGTATCGGAGGAGACATGGTAGTCTGCAACCCTCCCCGGATCGGCAGAGGGGATGGGACAGTGACCGGGATGTCTTGAAAGAGCGTGGTAATTGGGGAGAAAAAGGGGGAAACATCCAACAACAACAAAAAAGGGGGTAGCGCTTTTATTTTCCCCAGTAGCTATCGGTAGCTATCCCCAGTAGTGGAAATGGCGAACAGTGGAACAACCAAAGTGACAGTGGAAACTCTACCCAGCAAGAGAAAAAGAACCCCGTTGACCGAGGAGTCAAAAGTCAAAGAAGGTGAAGAGGGAGAACAATAGAAACAGAGGTAAAACAAGAGTAAACCTCGGACGGGCTTTCACTTGAGGGAGCGAGCTGTGGTGTTGTAATGAATTCTGTTTCCCCGTTTAGATCTGTTCCCCCTAGCCAGACGAAAGTGTTCGCATGGAAACAGGTTAGCTATCAGCAGAGGTGGTAAAAGTACTCAGAAGCTATACTCTACTAAAAATATAGATACCTAATTAAAAAATGACTCCACTAAAAGTAGAAAGTCCCCCAATCAAACACCACTTGAGTAAAAGTAAAAAAGTATCCAAATTAAAATGTACTTAAGTACTAAAAATAAATATTCAAATTAACTGGAAATAGCCACAATTAAGCAGACCAATTGTTGTGGCAGTGATATGCAATACTTTAATTGAATATGAATGACAACAAACATATAGATCTGCAGTCCAGGCCGCACTCCCCTGATTTGATTAAAATCCTACAGTAGACAATCCTGCAGATCACAGCACTGTGAATAAGTGATAAGATTAGAACACTGCAAGTAAAAATTTGTTAGATTTGCAATCATAGGGGACAATGAAGCACCTTAACGCAGTATAGGGGTTGAACTTGCAGTAGCCATGTTCCATAACATTAGCTGCATGAAAGATGCAAAGTAAGACAACTATTGAAGAATTGTTCAATGAGGGTGAACCACCCCTTTAACTTTAAATATCTTCAAAAGATATTATTAGGCTACACAGAATCTGACTGGCCAGCTAATTTGTTTATTTAGACATTATTTATATTTAAAGCTGTAAAAGCTTCTGTTCAGCTTTAGCAGAAGCTGATTTTCAACATTGCTGGAGTCCATCCTGGCTCTCCTGGGGCTAAATAGAAGTCCGGCGATACTAAACAGCCTCTCACACACCGCTGAGGCAGGAAGGGGGTGTTTAATTGATGTACACCTTGCAGATGGAGGGGAAGGTCTTCAGCAGACTAGTGTGGTCAGCAGAGCATGCCAAATACCCTCAAGTTCTTTGGAACTTTCTTGTGCGTTCAACTTGATGGATGAGAAAAAGTCGTCATCATCAGAAGAGGTGGTATGCAAGTTAATGGGGGGATGCGAGGGCTCCATGTCCAGACTGATGTAGTCCAGTCCTGAAAAACAATGCATGTCCCATACACATGCAGAAATTGAACACAGGGGCATTCAAAACTTTAGTCAATGATGGCTAAAGTACATATTTGATGCACAACAATCTGTTTGAACAATCCCAGTCATTTTCGCTCCATGCACAGTACGGAGACAGCCTTGTTGAAAATCACTAATGATCTGTTGATGGCAGCTGACTCTGGGCTCTTAACCATACTTGTCCTTCTCTACCTGAGTGTAGCCTTTGATACTATCTCACATAACATCCTGCTAGAGAGATTATCTTCCATTGGAATAACTGGCACCCCCTTTGACTGGTTTAGATCATACCTCTCTGGCCGCACTCAGTTTGTCCAACTTAAAAATTTGAGATCACAGTCCTTTCCTATTACTACCGGTGTCCCCCAGGGCTCTGTATTGGGACCCCTCCTAATTATTATTTACTTATTACCTCTTGGCCACATTTTCAGGAAATTTGGCATTCAATTTCACTGCTATGCAGATGACATCTAGCTTTATCTATCCACCAAGCCTACCTCCACTCTTCCACCCACTTCCCTTTCTGACTGCTTACTTGAAATTAAATCCTGGTTTTCATACCATTTCCTCAAACTTAATAGTGATAAAACTGAAGTCCTCCTAGTAGGTACTAAATCTACTTTGGCTAAACCTGATAGTTTTTCTCTAACTATTGACAATTCTATAGTCCGTCCATCGCCTCAGGTTAAGAGTCTGAGTGTCATCTTGGACAGCACATTATCATTTGAAGCTCACATCAACAACGTTACTCAGTCTGCATACTTCCACCTACGCAATATTAATCATCTTCACCTGTCACTTACACCTAACAGCACCACCATACTAATTCATACCCTGGTTACATCCTGTATTGACTACTGCAATTCTATCCTCTTTGGTCTTCCCCTCAAGTGTCTTCATAAACTTCAATTGGTCCAGAATTCAGCTGCCTGTATCATTACCAGAACTCCTTCCATAGATCATATCACTCCTGTTCTTCAGCAACTCCATTGGCTCCCTGTTAAATACCATATTGACTTCAAGATCCTGCTTCTCACCTTTAAGGCCCTTAATAACCTAGCTCCTTCATATCTTTCTGAACTCCTTCAAATCCACACGCCCCCCCCCCCCACACTCTCAGATCCTCTACTGCTCTCCAACTCATTACACCATTGACCCGCTTGACTACCATGGGGACGAGAGCCTTCAGTTATTCTGCCCCCTGCCTATGGAAGTCCCTACCATAAGACATTCGCAACATTGGCTCTCTTTCAACCTTCACATCCCATCTCAAAACACACCTTTCCAAACTGGAATATTCTGTCTGATCCACACTTCATTGAGTTTTGTGCTTATGATGATTTTATACTTATCTGTTGTATTAACTTTTTATTGTCTACCCTGCTTTGTTTTTGATTTTATGCTGTCTGATACAGTGCTGCTTGTTTTTTTTGTTTTTTGTTTTTAACTGTGTTCTGTAAGGTCCTTGAGTGCTCTGAAAGGCACCCACAAATAAAATGCATTATTATTATTATCATTTTTATATTTTTCGTAGTTCTAATCTTAACTGTAGTTACCATTTGGCAAATAGCCATGAAATCATTCTCCACAGATAATTGAAACATAAACCTTCCACCTGAGGGATGCATGCAATGCAAGCTGTATTTTCATCGAATGCATGCAGCCTATTGTGGCATATTATTCCTTTCTTATTTGCATTATTGTGTGTGTTAATCTACTGCATAGGTCGTGTTAATTTTTTAATCATTCTCTTACCCTCCCTAACCTTCAATAAGACGAATGGAGTGGGGTGCGAGCCCAGCCAATTCTGGCCATTACAAGGACATTGGTATTGAATTGGTCAAGCAATAAACTGATCATATGTTACAAAATAAATCATTTTATCAGGTGAATCAGCCATACTAAATTGTCCCTAGGTGTGAATGTGTGTGTGTGTGTGTGTGTGTGTGTGTGTGTGTGTGTGTGTGTGTGTGTGTGTGTGTGTGTGTGTGTGTGTCGGCCCTGTGATGGCCTGGCGGCCTGTCAAGGGTGTCTCCCGCCTGCCGCCCAATGACTGCTGGAATAGGCTCCAGCAACCCCGTGAACCTGAGAGGAGGATAAGTGGTTTGGATAATGGATGGAATGGATGGATATGTGAACCGCCCTTTAATGTGAGGTTTAATGCATGAACTGCTATCACTGCCCAGTAGACATCATTATACAGGTCTTTGAAAATAAATACTAAATATCTGTTCAAAAGGAACAAGCTTTGCCTTACCCTTTTTGAGGATGGATTCATCTTTGGTTTACAATGTTTTGAATTTTGGCAGCAAGATGGTGGCTGCAATCCGTTCTGGATCTTCAAAGATTTCGCTGAAGTGGTTCTTCAGACCCAGTTGAATGGCATCAACAAGTGGCTTGGAAATCCTTAAGGATGGTTTGAGCCTATCCCAGCAGTCTCCAGCATCCCGCGACCCCGATTGGCATAAGTGGCTAGAATAATGGCTGGATGGATGGAGATGTCCATTATCAGGAATAAGTCATCTTCCATGGTAGCAATGGCGTGCTGACTGGGCAAGCGGAATTAGTATGCTGGCAAAGAGCTTGCGTGCTCTTTTGTCAAAAGAAAACAACGTTTTTCATTGGTTTGGAACGCCAATGTAACAAATACTTGGCGGGGGGCACGGGGAAATGTATCGGAGTAAAAAGTAAACCATTTTAAAATTGTAGTGGCGTAAGAGCGAAAGTAGACACATAAAACATACTCAAGTAAAGTACAGATCCCCGGAAAAAAATACTTAAGTAAAGTAACAAAGTATTTTTACTTCTTTACTTACCACCACTGGCTATCAGTTATGATTAGGTTAAAAAAAAGTGTTAGATTAAAGTTAGGGTTGGGTTAGGTTACGGTTAGGTGGAGGTTAATCAATCATCCCGGTTGTATCAAACTGGCTAGGTGGAAACAGATCTCAATGGAGAAACAGAGTTCGATACAACACTCGGGACTTGAGAGGCTTCCAAACTGACATTTAGTTGGCATTCTTTCTACTGGATCAGTAAGTAACACAACCTGCCTACTTATTAATACTACTGGATGTTTTACTTTGCCTTTATCGTAACGCTGAGATCAGGGTTTCTAGTTCAAATTGGGATTCTTACGGTTGTTTCTTGCTTTGGACAGTAGCCAGACTGCCAATAAACAGAAAGTGATCTGGTTGTCTTTGCGACAGTGGCGCACACAATAAAAACACTTGGAAATCCGGGGGGGGGGGGGGGGTTGAAAAGTTGCCTGTAGCTGCTTTAAGTGAGTAAGTGAGTTTATAACTTCAATGGCAGAAGGAACAAAACTTTTAAAACAGGTCTGTCTCTTTATTTGTAGATGTTGTGCAGTGCACCAATGCCACACTTTAGTCTTACATATCCTTCTTTTTTCCAATCATTTTGCCTAAAAGCGGCCATAATTTTTTTGTTTATAGGCCCTGAACCATACTTTAATGCTCTCCAGTAATCATGATTTGGGATCTTGAGTTATTTTGACTCTTACTGTCACAAGGTAAGGCAAGAAGGCATACAAGCCACTATCTCTAAACGATTGTAATCGTTAAATGGAAGTATCAGTTAAGCACATTTGTTTTTCAAATGGGCTGTACCAGTGTTAATAAAAGACTGAGGAAGTATAAAATGAGGTATAGAGGGAGGAAAAGATTTTTTAGTGTTTAAAGTAGTTGCAGTTTTGGTACACTGGCTGTGTTGAATCTCATATAAGTAAATTAGCAGTCAAGGCTAATTTGTAATGAGTTGCTATAATCAATTACAAATGCCGGATTTCATCTTTGTAATTCAATTTGTTTGCAGAATGTAAATGAGTGTGTATGTTTTTGCTTATGTGGGTCTGTATTCATATCTCTGAGCAATGTCGAGTGACATTCCAATTAGTGGCCAGTGAATCGTAGGCTGTTATAAGCTCTCATATGGCAGCAAGCAGACACCCAAACCAAGCACCTTAAGTTAAAACTAGACAAGCGCCTCTGGCATTTTTATTCTGAGCAAGTGCTCATCTGCTACCGTTTAACATCTCACATCAGTCTGACTTAAGATATGCCAGGCATACATGTTTCAGCGTTGTGTCTGCAATAATGTCCGGTTAAACAGATATTTATTTGACGGGGTTAAACAGACAAGCCTTTTTAGGAATGAGAGATGAAACATTTGGGGGTAATAATGGCTGCACTATATACTGGCCACCAGTTCGAAGAATAGTAAAAGTGTCAGGTGGGATTAAACGCACATATTCATGTATCACACCCAGTATGTTGTGCTGCATAGTGATTTATAAATGGCTGGAAAATTGATAAATATAACAAGTGACCTTATGGATGACTGATTATAAATATAGGGTTGGTCTTGCTTTCCAGAGTCTTAATTTCTTGGTCCATCCTTCACAGGTGCAACATTTCGATAGTCAAGAGAAACCTATGAAAAACACTGTTGAGCTCTGCAGACAGTTTGCTCTTTGAAATTCTCTTTTTTTTCCATGGCTGTGTTCAGTACAGTGCATGCAGAGAGAGCCCTGTGGTTGACAACCATTCATTACCTCTAATAGGCCTTCCTCCCATTTCCAGAAGCCCTCCCATAGCCCACATTATAAACTCCTCCACCATATGACAGAGTGAGAATGAGCTGCGGTCTCACAATGTTAAGCACTAGATGCAGTGAGACCGTCACATTATTTCCCTATATGTTGATGTGTACTATCTGATATAAAGTAGTGCCAATATTGGAATCATGACTCGATGCTGTGAAAATGTGTGTCCAATGTGCCAACACAATGTGAGAGAGGCTGAAATGCTGCAAATGTAGACAATGCATTTTCTGCTTTGCTCGATAACGTGGATTGTTCATCAATAAAGACATGGATATAATGATTTTCTATTTCCATAAATCAATCCTGTTGTCTTTCATGCACCGCCCTACTGAGTTGGCAGCAGACGCGAGTGATCTTTAAAAAGGGATACAATGGAGTGATTAAGTTAAAAGGAAATACATGGGGATAACCGCAATTTGCACAGCGGAAATTGCGATTTTCAACTTACATTCAATGTCGGGCTTTTAATTTCCCTGCAGTTTGCGATGTGGAAAAGAGCATCTCTGTTGCACATCCCGGCTTTAAGCTCGCCCCTCCAAGGCAAAGTGTCGCTGTGTAATTGGTCATTGGGGAGCCTGCGTTGGGGCTTCTTGTTGACTGTTCCGCCCCGTGAAACAATAGCACTGACGCCTACTGTTCAACTCTTAAATCAGGGCCTCAAACGAGCCCTGAGACCGAGCTCAAACAACAAGGGAATGTCACGCCATCATGTACTTGTTAGAAATAATTTGTTTGTTTGTTTGTATGCGCGCTGGTGGAAATCATCACTCTTTGGGGGTGCGTCATGAATTTCAGATGACAGCTATCAGCGATAGCACCCTACAATTGGGCTCCATTTTATAGAGGGGGGTTTGGGTTAAATGGATGTATATACTGTTCATGTTAATAATACTCGAGACTGACAAAGGAGTGGAGCAGATGAAACTAAAAGCAAATATCTGTTGAGATAAAGAGACTTATTTTGAGGTGATGAATGGCTGTTGTCACATGCAAGTCTGAATTTTGTAATTTATTTTGCCCATATCTCCCGTTTTGCCCCCGGGGGAGATCACAGAAAGAAATAATTTTAAGAGTATACACTGAAAATATTGATTTACTAGAATCAGATTGCCTACAGTCAACTAAATTTAGTTTTAGGAAACTGCATTTCTGAAAATGATCCACTTATCTCAAAAGTTTAGTCTGCATTTTGACTGATCATTTTTCTTTTGCTGGAGAGGAAATCACACAACGTATATTCTAGTTTGCAAAGATTTTCAGTCTTACAATTCAAACAATAATTTTGAAAGCGTTTTGAGATTTTGCCATTTTGCCCTTTTTTTTTCTCGGTACATTTGTGTTAAGGACCCGTTTGAAAACGAGATGGTTCATCTCGAGGGGTTTACCCTTCTCATAAATGTTATTCTACTGGAGTTTGTCCTTCTGTAGATGTGTGATGAGCAAAGACAGAATTTCACACATCTTTAGTTACCTTTACCCCTTAAATAACTGGGCCAAGATGATTGACAGAGAAGAAATTGCCCAACCAAGGAAAGGTCACAGAAACAACCGCATATTGTATACCACTGAATAATTCACCACATCTTTTTTTTTTTTTTTTGGGTAAAACTCCCAAGGACTCTCAAATAGGAGAGAACAGGTTGAGAAGGCCTGTTTTGATTTTACATATGTAGATCTACAGGCAGCGTTCAATCAATATGAAAGTGAATGAAAGGAAGGAATTCAATGAGATAAACTCAAACACAGTAGTAGGGCCTCCAGTTTTTCTTTGCCCCCAGCCCGTTTGCAATGAACAAACACAGTGTGCAAGAACAACCTAAGCCAGTGCATTAAACAACAGGATGAACTCTTTCAGCAATTTATTTCCTAATATAGATTATTTTTAGTAACGATTTATCACGTTACAGTTTGTTACTTTAGTTAAAATCTTAATTTCAAGACTCGATTTCTATGGCAGGCTTACATTTTTAATTAATTAAAATTAAATTGAAATGAATTAAATGAAAAAAATTAGATTAATTAAAATTGAAAATATTACAGTAATATATAAATATAATAAAACTAGAAAAAAATTTGTCAAAGCACCAACTTCACAAGAAAACTTCACAAATAACCACCAGGAATAATTTAGAAATAATAATAGTAACAGAATTTGTCATCATTTTCAATTTCATTTTCTCAGCTTGTCTACAATACATATTTTCCTTTCATATTCCAAACACTCCTTACTCGTGTTACTTCGACATTCGGTCCCGGGTCATTTTAAAATCAGTTTACATAGACCATGAGTGTTAATAAGATAATCTGTTGTAGGGTGTTAAACACCCATCACTACACCCACCTGAATCTGTGGTTCTGTTGTCTGCCAAGCCACTCGTCGCCAACTGCTGCCAAGAGGTATGAGAAAACACAATCTGCTTAACTAAATGCCTTGGTACTGGAAAGCAATCTAGCAGCCACAATAGCGGGAGCAAATGTGCATGGTTCTTACAATGCGTAATCCCCTCCACTCACGACCTCCCCTTTTCTTCTTCTCCTCTCCCCATTCCTCTCCATCTCAAACTTCCCGGGGAAGAACAAACACTAGCACTATTGTCTGGGCTCACATCTGAACACAGCTGAACACTCGGGGCTTTCATTGCCATGCAAATAGTCAGACCCCAGACTTACAAATGCATTTCTATGTTTTTGCCCTCGCTAGCTGTCGCCGTACTTCTCTGCGAACAATCCGCTACTTATTGGAGTCTTGCTGCAATAGAAAGATGGTAATTCATCTACTGTGTGACTACTATCTCCTCTAGTGATAAGAAGGCAACAGTCTGTTTTTTGACATTCAACCCAGGGAAGAGTGCTGTCGATGCATGCCTTGTCTTGATATGGGTACATTTAAAAATGGCCCTCGTGTAACCTTCAGTTGTGGCGTCACTTGTATTTGGGCTCGGACCTTCTGGAGAGACTGAAACACCCCCGTGGAATTTCAGCATTGTCAAAGTGATTAGTTTAAGTTGTTTAGCGCTGGTCATGACTGTGCTCACTCACATTACAATGCATTTGCTGATTTTTTTTTTTACAACACTCTTGTTTTGTTCCTTATTCAAACGTATAAACTTTTGTAGACAATGCCTGAGGTGAAGTCGAAGACTTCGACTAATTCCTCCCGTACACTCTGCTGAGACATGCTAACACCCAAGGGCTAATTACATTCATAAACAATGCTAATAGATTCCATTGTTAGAAATTTCTGAAAGAAGCCAAGTAGCCTGTTCAGAGCGCCAGTAAATGTCTCAATGGTGCCTTCCCTCAGAGCCGGTGACAGGAAGAAATTTGTTATTTTGGAAATCCAGATTAGTTTTAGCTGTGAACTCTATGACTCCATTCTGATCCCATATCAAACAGAGAAATGTCAGGACCTGCACTGTGACATTTAAAACCCCCATTGTAGACCATGTCTAATTGAGACTCCCTCATTATAATGATGGAGTGTAGACCAACAACAGCAAGAGAACATCTGAGATGAAAGCTGTAGGGGGTATAGTGCCAGATAAATTATTTCCATCCCTGATCTCCTCATCTGTCCTACCTAGGGAAAGCGACTGTCTATCTTTCAGTTTCCCTGTGACATTTCAGAGCATTCATATAATGGCCTGGGATGATGGGCAGCATATTTGTTTTAAAAAAAAAAAGGAGAACCTAGTCAGACCAATTTATATTATGGTGTTAGAAAAATGATCATTATGGTATTCTTTGTTTGCTTATAGCTCGCTTGTGACAAATGCTGAGACATGGATCAAAATATTACCACGATACAATTTTTCACAAGATAACGATGTACAAAATGACCACTATGGTAAATATTAAGGGATTCATTTTGTTTTATCATGAAAAATCATCAAGAAAGTAAGCGTTTTACATAAATTATGCAATTCCCCAGATTTTTGCATGGTTAGTGCAATTATTAATGCAGTACAACAGTGAACTATAAAGGACAAAAAAGTAAGAATTAAATTCTTCTCCAGTCTTACTTTTGAACACAACGGCCATTTTTACACAAGAACAGGCTTATAAAACTGACAAATAACATTTTAAGCTGCATCCTCTTTCAGCGAACACAATAGCCATCATGTTTGTAGTTGAACGTAGTTGAGGAATTTCGTTTTTAACTGTAAATTCAACAGGTATTAAATCCTTTTGAAGCCCACTCTACAAAATGACACCTACCATAGATGGAAGAAAAAGAGTGTTGCTGTGATTAATAAGTAAATAGATCAAATTGCTTGTAATGTAATACTACTCTCATGCGTATAAAGAGGATTAAATAGGGGTGTAGATGTAGAGGACAGTGATGGAGGTGTCCATGTATAAAGGATATAAAGGGATGTAGATGAAGAGGACAGTGATGGAGGTGTCCATGTATAAAGGCTATAAAGGGGTGTAGATGAAGAGGTCAGTGATGGAGGTGTCCATGTACAAAGGATATAAAGGGATGTAGATGAAGAGGATAGTGATGGAGGTGTCCATGTATAAAGGCTATAAAGGGGTGTAGATGAAGAGGACAGTGATGGAGGTGTCCATGTACAAAGGATATAAAGGGATGTAGATGAAGAGGATAGTGATGGAGGTGTCCATGTATAAAGGCTATAAAGGGGTGTAGATGAAGAGGACAGTGATGGATGTGTCCATGTATAAAGGATTTAAAGGGGTGTAGATGTAGAGACAGTGATGGTGGTGTCCATAAAGGATATAAAGTAGTGTAGATGTAGAGGATGGTGACGGAGGTATCCATGTATAAAGGCTATAAAGGGGTGTAGTTGTAGAGGAGAGTGATGGTGGTGTCCATAAAAGAAATAAAGTAGTGTAGACGTAGAAGACAGTGATGGTGGTGTCCATGTATAAAGGATAAAAAAAAGGGCGTAGATGTAGAGGACAGTGACGGTGGTGCAGGTCAGACTGAGGGTGGCAGTGTTTTAGCAGAACATCTCTGCCCAGCTTCCAAAAAGTCAACCCAGAGAGTTCAATTGGCTAATGCTGGCATATCACATATTCCCTTTCCTCATATTTCAGTGATCTAACACACTGTGTGTCGCCTATGTCACATGGGTCTCTGTGTCTTTGATGCTCTAATATCATCTCATCTCATCTCATCTTTAGCCGCTTCTCTAGGGTCGGGTCACAGTGGGAGCAAGCAAAGTAGGGCACTCCAGACGTCCCTCTCCCCAGCAACACCCTCCAGCTCCTCCCAGGGGATCCCAAGGCGTTCCCAGGCCAGATTGGACATGTAGTCCCTCCAGCGAATTCTGGGTCTACCCTGGGGTCTCCTCCCAGTTGGACGTGAAGACCTCCAAAGGAAGGCACCCAGGAAGCATCCTAATCGGATGCCCAAACCACCTCAACTGGCTCCTTTCGATGCGAAGGAGTAAGCGGCTCTACTCCAAGCTCCCTCCGGATGCCCGAGCTCCTCTCCCTATCTCTAACGCTCCCATATGATGAAGGCAATTCAGTAGGTGGTTGATCGCAATATGTGTTTTACTGCTGAAGAAAGAAATAAGCATAGATTTTCTCTCTCAAATCCTCCGTGTGATATATTTCTTTTTTTTGGGGGGGGGGGTGCTTATCATAAAAGCAATCAATTATACCATCCTAAGACCATACTAACATATTTTCAGCTCAAAATATGTTAGAATGTTGTTAGATCCTGCACTGTCTATGTTGACAAAAATTATTATCTTCAAAGATGCTCTGAAAGTCTTGATATTTAATATTTAGTAGGCGACCATGTTTACATTACGAAGCCTCTGGATTAAAGGCTATAACCACTATTTTATGGCTTAGTACACTCTGAGTTGACACCATGCCTGGCTTTTATTTTCAGGAGCTTACTTAATTTTCAAATGTTCCTCTTCAAAACAACTCACATTTATTTTACCTCTGTTGAAAATCCTGCACTAATTTTCACAGTCATTAGTTTGACAATACAGCCTTTAATTTGGATTCAATAATCCCCTCATTAAGACTCTGCTGTTGTGCATCCCGAATTATCACCATTCCTTGCTTTGATTTTCCGTATGTCAGTCGATTTTCCCTTGAT
The DNA here is from genome assembly GCF_029633865.1 of Lampris incognitus. Classification (NCBI taxonomy): domain Eukaryota; kingdom Metazoa; phylum Chordata; class Actinopteri; order Lampriformes; family Lampridae; genus Lampris; species Lampris incognitus. The sequence continues at coordinate 23,968,606 of NC_079229.1, read as the reverse complement.
TCTCTTTGAAATGCCTCTCATCCATCGAGAATATTGCTCATCAAACTACATCATCATTGCTTTGTCAATATATCCTTTAATCTGGATTAAAAAACCCTAATTACATTTTCACTGTAGTATCTCTTTAACTACCATTATATTTCCCTTTAACTTTCAATACTTCACTCACTTTTACATTGATTATTTTCTAAACAACTCTAGAATATCCCTCAGCAACTAGTTTGTCAATACAGCCTTTAACTTGGATTAAAATCCCCTCATGAAGGCCTCACTGTAGTATGTTCTTAATTATCATGATGCTGCATGCCTGATTGTCCCCCTTCCCCTTTTCTCCCCAGTTGTACCCGTCCAATTACCCCACTCTTCTGAGCTGTCCCAGTTGCTGCTCCACCCCCTCTAGTTTCTGCCGGGAGGGCTGCAGACTACCACATACCTCCGCTGATACATGTGCCATCGCCAGCTGCTTCTTTTCACCTGACAGTGAGGAGTTTCACCAGGGGGATGTAGTGCATGGGAGGATCACGCTATTCCAGTTTCCCCTCCCCTCCAAATAGGTGCCCTGACCGACCAAAGAAGGTGCTAGTGCAGCGACCAGCACACATACCCACATCTGACTTCCCACCTGCAGATGCAGCCAATTGTGTCTGTAGGGACACCCAACCAAGGCGGAGGTAACATGAGGATTCAAACTGCCGATCCCCATGTTGGTAGGCAACGGACTAGACTGCCACGTTTTGATGATTTTGTGTCACGCCTCTTTTTGTGTCCTTAAGCCGGCTACCTGTTGCTGTCCGCATAAAGTTCAAAACCTTGTTGCAGGCAGTGTAAAGAACCACGTCAGAATACCTGCAGACCCATATTAACATGTATACTCCCGCTCATCCTTTTTGTTCTACCTCTGAAAGGCCATCTCCCCTCTACCAAAGGTACAAACTCTATGGCCAGACCTGGTCCCAAGATGGTGGAACTCCCGGTCTCCATCAGAGCTGCTGACTTGCCTATTTCCTTCAACAAAGACATGAAAAATTCTTACTTAAACACCGTTACTATTGGTGTCTGCTATTGAGACCTAATCTGCTTTCCCTTGACAGCTAATTTTGCCTGTTTTCTGGCTTGTCCCAATGTGCATCTACTTTGTTCTTTGATTCTCCTATTCTGCACCTCTTGGTGCTCAAAGACTCTAAATGCGCTTGATCTGGGAACGCTTCCTTGGCTATGATATGATTACTGTATAGCACTCTGATGCTAGTTGATAACGTTCAAAATTAGCTGCTAATCACTGACTCTCTTGTAAGTCACGTTGGATAAAAGCGTCTGCTAAATGAATAAATGTAACTGTATCAGCCAATGACATTTTCTTTTAATCCTCAGAAGGGTGTGAATGTACCCCTTTGTGGTCCCCTCCTCAAGATCCACTGCAAATCCACTGCCACTCCATTTAAAACTTGTCAAGCCACTGCCACTTGGTGTCAAGATGTTCGTCTTTATCACTTATATGAAAAAGTCTCTCTTGCTCTCTCTCTTTCTCTCTCCCTCCATTTATTTTGATGTCTCTTGTCCAAGTCCACACCCCTCCTTTCACAGTCTGAATATTCTGGATTATGATTATTACAGGTGCTGGTAATATGAACATGCCGCTTGTTTAATCCAGATAAGAGGTAAATACAAATACTATACAATATTGGCACTTGTTAATCAGATGCCCATTACTTTCACATGGAATTGCTGCTTGTGCTGTCGTTGACATTGCACTGTTCTCTCATCTATGTTTCTGCAATCTTTGATTGCACATCAGCAAGGCATCGTTTTCTTACTGCATTAGTCATAGGCCTTGATATCATCCCCAAATCATAAAATACATTGGTTTATCATAATAATCATAATTGTTTTTGCTGTTCTTATTTAATCTGAACAGTAATGTGTAGCACACTTGTCTTGCAAGCTCTTGTACTGATTCATATAAATAGGCCTACATAGTTTTGATGAAGGATGTCATTGCTGCCTGTCAGATTTAATCATCTGTCAGTGTGCCATTTAGGGGACATTTCTCTAATGACAATATAATTATGACATTTAAGACAATCTGCATAGTTGAGTACCATGAGTTGGCGTGCCTTGTGATTCTGGTTTGATTTTTGGGCCCAAAAAGGTTGAGAACCACTCTATTAGGCTACAGTGTGTAACGTGTACAACCAAGACTATATAACCTGAGACAGTCTGCCACAACCTCACATCTAACAAATAGCCTGGAAGGATATCTAACGTCCATGTGAATATATTCATGTGTTAGCTGAAGAGGCACGTCAGCCTGATATCTTAACATTATCTCATCTGAGTCTGACACATCACCAAACTATGAACATTGAGGTATAGCTTTCATGAAATTGTCGTCGTCTTCTTCTTCTTTTTCTTCTTCTTCGCCTACCTTTTAGTAAAAGGCCTCATCAGCTCTTTGAATGGCTTGTTATAGATCCATGACCACAAATACTTGCACGGGTTTAGTTACAGGTCAGAGCATTATTTGTTATTATAAAGCTCAGGAACCTGAAAATGGTAATACACATAGTTGCTTTGTCCAAAACTCACATTCACACTAACTGTGTAATGATGCATATTACTTCTCCAGTCACTTCATGCTAGTCTCCTCAGATTAAAACAAGCCTGTAAATTGGTCTTCTGTTAAGTGTAACATGGTAGGGATTGCCTAAAACTTTGCAGTTTGTTCTGCAGAACAGAGTCCATGTGGCATTAAATATGGTCAGAATCTGTTTTTTATTCTTTATCCCAAAAAAAAAATCCAGGCTAATTGTGTTGTTATATCAGTATATGCTATAATGTATGGTATATTATAATTCACTTTAGTTAATTTAGAGGAAGATAGAACCCAGGGATTGCATAATGCATTTTTGTTTGGTGGTTTGCTTAGAGCATTTGACTATTTAATAGTCTTAACGTTTGTAAACAGTCCCAGAAAAAAAGTCCTATCTATTTGTCATTGTTAATGTTAGCCTACTTGACCATAGAGGTTCTGCAAAAAGAGACTGCCCGTCAACAGTTATGTGTATGCATGTGGTCTGTTAATTTGTGTTTTAGCTTATTATTAGTAGAATGTTAATGCAATTAAAAAAAAATCCGCATGCTGTGTGCACATATTAACAACACATTGTGGCCACCTCTAGATATCCCTTTGCCACCCCTGGGCCACCCCAGTTAAAAATTCCTACAACCGCCACTGTCGCTTTCCTTCCAATTTTCTCTTGAAAGTTTAAGTACAAAGTCCTAAATGGTTCAGATTAGGGCAAATCTTTGGTCTAGACAGTCTATTCTGGTAAGTGGATACACCATTAGACACCATAATAATACGGTTATTAATATTTTTTGAGCCATCTGCTAATATTAACTAGTGTGTTGTGAGAGCTTGTTGCCCTATTACTCACTTACGTAATCACTATTTACAGTTACTCATTATGAAAGATATTCCTTTCACAATTGCTTTCTTCTTCAACATGTCATCGCTCATTTGCATAAAGCTTAGCTCAACCTCCAATCTACGCTCTAGGCGCTGGCACTGCTCGCTGCTGCCATGGTGTTGGCTGCTCCTCAACACAAGCTCACACTGGAAATGACTGACTGCCTGCCAGAGGCGTGAGGCACAGGACCAGAAAGTAAAAGTTTTAACCTCGTATTTGATCCATCCGTGCAATGCACTAGACCAGCTGATTCTAATCAACACCTCCATTGGGCCTGGTTTTTACACCTCCGCTGCCGGCTGCTTTTGCTGCTCATGACACTTTCAGTGCGAGAGCAGGGTTAGAGAGATGACTATGTCTCTGACAATAAACCAAAGTTTTTACATTGGTACACTTTGTGCACCGCACCGGTGTACCTGAACCAGGCACGGCGTTATGGGTGGGCCCGACGGTCCTAGGCCCGCCCACTTTTCACCAGGCCCACCCTACAATTTTCCTACCCCAAAAAATATATATATTATTTTTTACAAATTTTCATTTAGTCATAAATGATTTGAAATCAGCCAATAATCGCATGATTTTGTGCTAAAAATAGTTTTTATAAACGTGATTTTATATGTTGATGTTCATGCGCAAGCAAGTTCATGAGACACGTGATGTGATGTTCGACGCCGGCGGGATAGGCTAGGCTAGGCTAGTTCCAACTGCCATACCAAGCGTTGCTTTTTTTCACGAAAACATATAAGCGGTCGGCTATGCTACCGTATGTGGGTGTAGGCTATGGCGCAACCAACTTTGTTTAAGTTCTTTAAACGTGCACGAACGGTGCCAGACTCGGAGTCGTCACTGCAACCAGGAGATGAGCAAGAGTTGGTATCCACAACTCCACGTTCTTCCTCTCCGCCACCGTCTTGTGATCATAGAGATGTGTAGACTGTGATTGATAGTGATTGATAATGAACTCTAGCAGCAAGTCTTCACATGACAGATGACGTTATGAGCGAGTTCTGAATACTGGCTCGCTGCTCTGCTCGCGTTACTCGGGCGTCCCAATTAATTTCATTTAAACCTTCCCAAAGGGGACTCTGCATGCCCTACGCAACGCTGTAGTACCAAACTGCACCACGCTAGGTAGCGCGTAGGGTGGGTATCGGGACAGGGCATTTGACTGGGCTGTGGTTGCTTGATCACAGACCTGTTGCGCCCTCTATTGTTCGGTCTGTGATAGAATTATAGTTCAAAATGGTCACTCACTGGCTTTCAACGTTGGCAAGTGATGGTCCTGCTGCTGTTCAAGCAGTATATATTTTGCACTGAGTAATTTTTAACATTTTGGCTCATTTTGTCAATGTTGCATGAATTTTGAGGGGTTTTTTTGTGATTACCTTTGTTATTCTATCTAGCTCGATTTTGGTCTCAAAATGCACCAAATTGATGCATTTTAAATGATCAATATTGAAAAATGTTCTTCCGGAGGAGCATGCCCTCGGACCCCCCTAGAGAATTCCAGGCCCATCCATAATTGGCCTGGCCCACCCAAAACTGAAATCCTGGAGCCGTGCCTGAGAACATTTCGGTGTGAAGAGTAATCACTTGATGCAACATATTGCTTGAAACAGATTCAACCAGGCGTCTGGGTGGCGTGGCGGTCTAGTCCGTTGCCTACCTACACCCAGATTACTGCTGGCTTGGTCGGGCATCCCTACAGACACAATTGGCCGTGTCTGAGGGTGGGAAGCCAGATGTGGGTATGTGTCCTGGTCGCTGAACTAGTGCCTCCTCGGGTCGGTCGGGGTTCCTGCTCGGTGGGGAGGGGGGAGACTGGGGAGAATAGCATGATCCTCCCACACGCTACGTCCCCCTGGCGAAACTCCTCACTGTCAGGTGAAAAGAAGCGGCTGGCGACTCCACATGTATCGGAGGAGGCGTGTGGTAGTCTGCAGCCCTCCCCGTATCGGCAGAGGGGGCGGAGCAGTGACTGGGACGGCTCAGAAGAGTGGGGGGTAATTGGCCAAAATACAACTGGGGAGAAAAAAAGGGGGGGGGCAGATTCAACCAATGAACAGGCAAGTTTTGTCATCGCAGGAGTAAGATGTGTCCTCCACGGCCTCTGTCCTCAATATCGCGTCGCCGTTATTGTGAGAGGAATAAAACATCATTGGTATTCCACTCAGTCCCCTGTGGTGAATTTGATGAGGATGTCCCATTAAAAATGCATGTTCCCCATACATTATTTGGCCTTTGTCTCAAGCCATGGGAAACAGCAGACACGTATGACAAATAAGGACGGAGCTGACGCCGCCTGAGGTGGATCCCTCTCCGTTGGACAGGAAACATCCGAGTCGTCACCCGGAGTCTGCCTCCGACACGGGAGAACATGGATTCGTCAACCATCTGCAGTCTTGTCTGGGTTGATGGAGAGCAAAGAACTGGGTCACCACAGAACATTGCTTGGGCTGGCATCTTTTAAAAGACGGTTTGACAGTATCTTTGAAAATGACTCTGATTTTTTTTTTCTTCCTCCTTTCATTGCTGATAAATGACGGTAGAACAACAAATGACCTCCCCGGTTCAATTTCCCATCGAAGGCACGTTTGATGGTTTTATTTATTTTCTGCAAAAGATCACGGTGCCTTTCTGTGGGTCAGATCACCCTCTTTGGATTCCAGCCGCTTCTGCATAATTGCATTTTTTTTTTAAATCAATGCCAAATGTGGGAACTAACCTACACAAAAACGCAGCAAACATGGCTGTTCATTTCTTTGTTGGGGGGAATTTCACCTGGTTGTTGAACTGGGATAATCGCAGACATGATCAATATCTTCTTTTTCTTTTTTACGGCTCTCAGAGTGAATTTTGTACTCGGTTTTGTGTGTATTTCAATGCTGAGAGTGGTCATCCATGTGAGGAAACTATAATCCTTGTATTCTCCTTCTTTTATATATGTTTTCAGAGAGGAGGCGAGGTGCAGAGAGGCAGACATCGGGTGAGTGATGATTTGGCACCCGACATATCTGACACGAAGTGTGGAAGCTGGGATGTTATTGATAATGCCGATACTTTGGGAGATTAAAGAAAAAACACCGGTTTAGAAAATGTAATAAACTCCCCCCCCCTTTTCCCCCCTCAATAGTATTCGGCCAATTACCCTTATTTTCCGAGCCGTCCCGGTTGCTGCTCCGCCCCCTCTGCCGATCCGGGGAGGGCTGCAGACTACCACACGCCTCCTCCGATACATGTGGAGTCGCCAGCCGCTTCTTTTCACCTGACAGTGAGGAGTTTCACCAGGGGGGACGTAGCGCGTGGGAGGATCACGCTACCCCCCCCCCCGAACAGGCACCCTGACCGACCAGAGGAGGCGCTAGTGCAGTGACCAGGACACATACCCACATCTGGCTTCCCACCTGAAGACACGGCCAATTGTGTCTGTAGGACACCCGACCAAGCCGGAGGTAACACGGGGATTCGATCCGGCGATCTCCGTGTTGGTAGGCAACGGAACAGACCGCTACACTTCCCAGATGCCGCCGATTTATCCATTTTGTTTCATAGTCCTTCGCACACCAATAAATTACTGGTCTAATTTGCGCAGCGTGGCCATACTGTCAACACCATACCCCCTTTATGTTCCCCAATCTGTAATGTTTCACGTTTGACTCTTGACCTTTGACCTTGCCATATAAACCTTGAAATTACTCTATCCCAGGCTCTGAATTGTTTCTCGGGGGGTCCCAATTGGTAGTGACTGAAAAAAGACGCTGGGGTTTAGAAAACACGATACACTTCTTAAAGGAAGAAAAGAGAGAGAGAGAAGAGGAACTGTGATCAATCAGCAAAGCTGAGTTTCATCTCCGTGCAGAGAAAGGAACGCCCGGAACGGCTTCATCCACCAAAGGTGGGGATTGACAGTGTTTCTCTAAGGTCTCGTGTCGGGCCTCGTGGGAAATACGGCTTGGTAGTCGAACGTGCGGTATCCATCATCGTGATGAAACGCATAGTTAATTCGCATACAAGCGTTGCACGGCCGCGACGGCGTAGCCGCGGATCTCTATCTGGCGACACGTCACAGGGCTTTGTTCTGTGCATTGTCGGTGTCGCGAGCTCGCCGGCAACAGAGCTGCGAATGATAAATTGACAAGGTTACAAAGTATTTACACAAATAAGTTGAAAACAATCGATCCAGCGCAACACACTGTCATACCCTCGGGGATGTGGGTCCCCTGGAAGAATGCACAATCCCCCCGGCCGGGCTTCATTTGAGACGCAGATTGTGTCTGATTGATCAATGAGAAGCCTGCTGAGCCATCAATCTAGCAGGGCTGGAATAGGTAAAAGAGGGCATTAACATGTATAAGCTGCAGCGTCCCAACAATGTCCTCTACCTTGAGTTTGGGGGGGGGGGGGAGCAGCCACCTCTGGGGGACACGGAACGAAAGTGGCGCGTCTAAGGCCTGCAACAGGAAGGCGTTATATAATGACGACCGGGACAATGTCTTTTGTCATCTCATTTCTGTCATGGCGCGGGCTTTTTATCTCTTTATGTCGGGGGGGGGGGGCTGTCATTGTGCTGCTGCAGAATAACCTTTTTCTTTTCTTTCTTTCTTTTTTTGTGTGTGCATGGGTAGCAGAGTTGATAATCTTTTGTTTTAATAAAACTAAGAATCCATCGGCTTTGCTTTCCCGTGAGGGATTCATCTTTATGCACAAATGAGCAATAAAAGCACATCATTGCCTCCGCCGTCTTCGGTCACCTCAGTACTTTAATTAAAACTGGGGCAACGCCGGAGAGTGATTTGTGCATGTGTTGCTGATAGACATCTGTTCCGTCATTACACACACCAGTGTTTTAGCTGAACCAGTTAAGAACTGGTCCTCAAGGTCCTTCTGCTTCTAAATGCACGTAGCTGCCTTCCAGCATCCTTAGTGTGTGCTTCTACCCGCGCCGGATCCATTTGCTGGTCCGACACCAAGTGGCTCTAAAGTAAGTGTAGCCGGGTGGTAAATCTGTTAAATCTGTTAAATGATTTTCCACTTAAATTTAGTATAGTTTAACTGTTAATATATGTAATTGTTACACTGTCAAGCCATGTAAAATGTCATTTGATGTATTTAAATTGTGAAGCAGATTGTGAGTGTATTTTTATAGTTTTGGTTGTCATTGCATGTTTTGACCAATAAGTGGCAGTGTTGCGGACTTTTATTGTAACTCCGTGCAAGTTATCCAAGTGCATCCTGGGTACTCTTTCTTTTTTCTTGTGTGAAGCACCTGAAGATTGCGGTGTGACGGTGCTCTGACTCCGTAGTAAGTAGGGGTAAATATCTTGTGAAATATACCTGTAACATTATTCCAAACAATATTGTATGTCGGTAATTTGACACGATGGTTTGATTTAGACGCTACTGGAGTTGATGTTCGGTGATTTTGGGCGCGAGCCGTCGACCGCTGTTCGCCATTGCAGGCATGACAAGGTAATGTCGGCGTGCATAAAGCCACACCATGCCATTGTATTTGGGCAGTAAGGGAAATGTAAAGGTTTTTTATGCATTTTAATTCTGTTTAAAGGTAACTGACAGAGTGAGAAGTTGCGTGATCTTCAGGAAGTTCCACATGTCTTTGTTAAACCCTGTTTAACATACATAGTCCACTGCCGTATTTTGCACCGTATGTTGTATGTTGTATTTATTATTTTCCTTTTAAAATCTTTTCTGTTAAACTTGCCACATCTGTGAACATTTCTGAGCTGTTTGCTCGAAAGACACAGGAATTTATGCACTCAGTAAAACGATCTGCATTCGAAGGTTCAAACAATAAAATTAAAGCTACAAGAACCCCGGAAGTAATGGTGACCTGTGTGGTATCTCATTCCACGGGCTACATAAGCATTGTTTTCTAAAGAGGGAAAAGCGTCCCATTTGGTTCGGCCTTTTAGGGTCTGTGACCTCTTTTAAATGGGAGACGTCTACAAAATAGCTGCGCTTTCAGCATTAAACCGAGCAATATCAGAAGAAAGACGAATCACAAGTTCACAACAGGTCATTTTCTCTCTTTTTTAATGCTCCTAAACATTTGCAGGTGGGGTGTCCGCTCGGCATTATAGCCATCTGGTCTGAAGATGGCATTATTTGTAGGAGCTTTATTCTGAGTTCTTGATACTGAGTTCTGGTGTTGAGGAAAGAAAAAAAAACAACTATAATTTCTGCAGGATTTACTGTCGGATACGTTGCAAGGACATATGAATAAAGCGGGTTTTTTTTCTTTCCCTGCCACATAAGATGACAAAGAACACATTCTTATGGGCGGCGAAGGCGTGGGGATGCAGTTTCCAAGGTGAGGAGGTTTGCACAAACACACGAGCACTCTGAAAGGAGGAGAACGTACCGGCGAACAGCCACAAGCAGCCCCAGTAAAGCTGACAAAGGAAGGCTGCTCCCTCCCCTGTTGGGAAAGGAAATATGTATAAACCCTGGAGACGTTGGCCTCGGTTATATATGTTTTCCCCCACTTCATCCGCGTTAGAAGTTGACCCCGTGACCTTTCAGCCACAAACTTGCTTTTCGTACCATTTCGCGGCATTAAAGACCCCACAGCTGGAAACACCCTGGAAATGAACATTCAATTGTATGATGAAGAAATGTGCGTTCCTGCCAATATCGGGCTACAGTGTAACAGCAGCTGTAACGACGTCATTAAAGAGAGGCTCCAGATAGTGCAGCGTGTTGTTCATCACTGTAGCAACTGACAATAATAGTTACGGGTCAAAATTACTGTAGATTGTGAAATGATTTCCGAAGCTTTAAAATGACTTTTGAGCACACAAACGTCACTTTGAACAATAAATGCCATGAATTTGGACTGCTCGATGCTGTCACTGTTTATACCTGATGTTCATACCGGATGTTTATACATGATGTTTATACATGTGTATAACTGATGTTTATAACATGTTTATACCTGATGTTATAACTGATGTTCATACCGGATGTTTATATCTGATGCTCATACATGCTTATAACTGATGTTTATACCTGATGATTATACATGTTTATATCTGTTTATATCTGCTGTTATAACTGATGTTTATAATGGATGTATATATCTGATGTGTATAACCGATGTTTATATCTGATGTTATAACTGATGTTTATAACTGATAATGGTTATACATGTTTATACCTGATTATACACGTTTATAACTGATGTTTATAACGTTTATATCTGATGTTTATACGTGATGTTATAACTGACGTTTATACCGGATGTTTATACCTGATGTTATTACTGATGTTTATAACTGATGTTTATACCCGATGCTCATACATGTTTATACCTGATGATTATAGTACATGTTTATAACTGAAGTTTATATCTGCTGTTACAACTGATGTGTATAACCGATGTTTATAGTGGATGTTCATAGCTGATGTTATAACTGATTTTTATAGCTTATGTTTATAGCTGATAATTATACATTATATCTATAACTGATGTTTATACCTGATGATTATACATGTTTATAACTGATGCTCAAGTCTGATGTTTATAAATGATGTTTATACCTGAATACATAAGGAAAGATTAATTAGACAATATGAAGTTGTCAGGTAATGGGTTTTCAGTTGTGGGTGAATTATTGTGTATTCATGTTGCTGTAAGTATTAGTTGTTGAGTAACTGACAGACAGACCATCCATTCTGTTGCTTATTTATGTTTGAGTAAGAGGCAGGCAAAATAAGATTTTCTTCTCCCTGCTCCTTTTCAATCATGGAATGTGTAAATTGAGTTGTGTTTGATCAAGAATTGCTTGTTTCTTTCTGGAGCTGTGCTTTACCATGAGTGGAATAAACAATAATGAAATGAAATACCTGATGATATAACTGATGTTATAACTGATGTTGATAACTGATGTTTATACCTGATGTTTACACATAATGTATGCATGATGCTTACAACCGATGCTTAAGTCTGATGTTTATAACTGATGTTTATATCTGATTGTATATGGTGATCCTTTCTATTGTTTTTCTGTTATTGGCCACTTTCTTTCTTTCTGAAAGAAAAAAAAAGTGATGCATGGTGGCCCAGTGGTTAGCACTGTTGCCTCACAGCAAGAAGGTCCTGGGTTCGAGCCCCAGGCAGTCCCTGGTCCTTCCTGTGTGGAGTTTGCATGTTCTTACCGTGTCTGCGTGGGTCTCCTCCAGGTGCTCCGGTTTCCTCCCACCATCAAAAAGGCATGCATGTTAGGGTCAATACTCCTGTCTGTGCCCCCGACCAAGGCAATGGAAAGAAGAAGTGGAGTTGGTCCTCGGGTACTGCGACTGCCCACTGTTCCTGTACAATAGGATGGGTTAAATGCAGAGAACACATTTCACTGTAACCAAAACAACTGTACAATGACAAACATAAAGTGGCTTTCTTCTTCCTTGGCCACCTTGTGGTTGTATGTTTTCAATATTTTCATTAATTTATGTTTGTGGTTTATCCTTGTTTTTTTGTTTGCATGTACATTGTCGATAATTGTATTTCTGTTGTGGACCCTCTGTTATATAGTGACTGTGATATATGTTGGGACTCCCTCGAAAACGAGATGGTGTGTCTCAAGGGGTTTATCCTAATGAATAAATTTGGAACAAATAAGCTTTAACATTGACATTCAGGTGGTAGCAGAGTCGGCCGCCATTGTAGCCGGCTCTAGACATGCCCTGCTCATGGTATTATATCCATTCAGTGCTGCAGTTGTGCACAGGCACAGAAGCTAATCTCTGCCCCCAAGGCACATCAGCAGAAATGCACCTGTTAAAAAAAAAAAAATCCCCACCCATGTCATTCTCAATTGTAAAAAGATTAGCCAAATATTTTATCATAGCGCCGAGGATTTATTACACTCATCTTCTGTCTTTCTAATAAGCTATTTTTGCTCGAAGGCACTTGTGCCGTTCATCGGCTAGAACCGGGCCCGGCACAAAGTAACGTGCCTCGCAGTCCACACATCTACACATTACACAGGAGGGTGGAGGGGAAATGGTTAACGTCTGAAAGACTAAAGCTGAGTTGACTGAATATTCTTTTATGGTTTTTAATTTGTCAGAACAAATTCATGCAAACCCTCCAACAGCTATGCACCCCCCCCACCCCCCATACTGTGTAATTTACATAGAGCCATTTTTACATATTGTACAGCGTGGTAAAAATGAAACAGGGCTGTGTTTTGTATTCGTATCTATTTACTCTTGTGCCTATATTTAGTTGAGTAATTGCTTGGTGTAGAACGACATTAATAGATTATGTGTTTCATCCTGTGTTTATTCTTGTATGCCTGGGTTTGCAGTGTAACTTGGTGCGTAATTATATTGCGGGCGTCACATTTTCTTCTATGTGCCGCGGCCCTGCAGATCTCTGCCCTCCAACCCGTTTGCATCTAAGGCTGTCATTAGAGGCCCTCCACAGACACTAAGGCCGGCCTATCAGGATGCTTCCCTGTTGGACCAATGGGAACCGTTTAGGATACTGTTTGTTTCCTGGTTTGCAGATTATGAATGGATGGAGAGCTTAGGCGGTCCAGAGCTCAACATTCAGGGGACCAGAAGTGCAGCCAATGTTGTTTTACTTGTACGCTCCCTGGCATGGTATTATGCCCGAGCCGGGGACTTGCCAGATTCTGTGAAGTTCTCAGTTTACCATATTGTTTCCATGTGCTGGGTTTTATTCGGTGTCCAGATGGCGGTCTCATACTCGGTACAATCCATATGTGTTTGCAGTAATCTCAACCACAAAATCGCACGTAACATTTGCACAGCGAAATTTTTTTTTATTTTTATAAAACCTACCCCCCCCCCAAAAAAAATCCTGCTTAATCCATCTGCCAAGGTAAACCCCCTTCAGGCTTTCAGCAGGATGGGTAAACACATTTTATATGTTTCTTGTCCTTGGACCATTATGAAAAGATGGGCCTTGCACAATGGAAGCTAGATGGCACAGAGCTGCTCCTGGATAATGGGGAGCACGCCGACCAACGGCTGGATGCTAAAGAGCTAACAAGCTAGTTTAATTGTGCCGTTTTTGGAAATAATTGTATTTCATGACGTGAGATTGTAAATATGGTCATTTCAATCCAGAGTTTTCTTTCTGGGCTCTTGCATTATGCACCACGTGTCGTGTCCTCTCCTAGACAGCCTGCTTCTGTTTACTGTGTCAACCCTCTGAGACCCGGGCAGCTCCTGGCCTCACATTGGTACTCACTGTGGCCTCCGTCTGCACCGCAACACAGGAGTCCTGCACCTCTATGGAAACAGCACAAGCAGGGCTATAAGTAAAGAAGCAGACACTCATAAATGGCTTGTGCAGCATAACATGATTATCGTGTCATACATCATTAAAAAAAAAAGAAAAACAAATAATAGATGGTGTAATTTTGGGGATTTAAAAAACCAAACAAACCATGCCTCTCAAACCCACCAGCGGCTTTGGGGTTTCAGAGGTTAAGAGAGAAACACTGATCTCCTGGGGCATTTAACTTGTGAAGGCTATGCTGTCTATCCTACCAAATAACTGTTTCAGTCCGTCTGACGCATCCCAGTTGTGACCTTGAGAGCTGTACATACATAGATTACATGTCATATTTTTATATTTTTACAATTTATCTGCCCATGTAATTATTTTTTTAACATTTCTATATATTTATATATGCTGCTAAGTGGAGTGGATTGCTGCCAAACTCAGTGTCATTGTGTCTAATATGCGATGACAATAAAGCATCTATCTATCTATCCATCCATCTATCCCTCTCTCTCTCTCTCTCTCTCTCTCTCTCTCTCTCTATCTATCTATCTTGTGTCTTTGTCAGTCAAAAAAAAAACCCCCAAGTCCAGTAAATGCCACAGGCAGTTTGTTGTTGTTGCTGATTCGGGGTTCATTGTAGGTGGTGGTATACTTCAGACAGTGCTAACTAAGCATGTGCCATGGAGGCCATTATGTATGCGGCTTTTTCAAACCAGTCGTACGCCAGCTGAGTTCACTGATTAACACACGTCCAGCCACACAGCCGAGAACTAAAACCAGTGAAATCAACTGGTGAGGCGTTGGGTTGGGATGAGAACATGCATGTCCATGGCACCCGACCGAGTGTCACAGCGTAAGACAGCTACATCAGCACATAATAACCAAAACCCAACTTCCTAAAGGTGCAGCATATTGATATGTTAGGAAAACATATTTCCTATAAAAACATAATAACATTTATATTGTAATAATGTGTGATGGCCTGTCCAGGGTGTCTCCCCACCTGCCGCCTAAGACTGCTGGGATGGGCTCCAGCATCCCCGCGACCCTGAGAGCAGGATAAGCAATTTGGATAATGGATGGATGGATGGATTATAATAATAATGTGAAATGTTAATTAATAATAATAATAACAGCACTACTACTACTACTACTAATAATAATGCTCTGGATTTAGTTTGTTAAACTCAGCTCACTGCTGGGGAGCAAGTATTAACGAGATATAACATTAACGAGAGTTACTTAAATGGCTAATCACGGCACCAGTATATTGGGTTTTTTTTGGGGGGGGGGGGGGATTTTCCCCCCTTTTCTCCCCAAAGGTACCCGGCCAATTGCCCTATTTTCCGAGCCGTCCCGGTCGCTGTTCCACCCCCTCTGCTGATCCGAGGGGGGCTGCAGACTACCACATGCCTCCTCTGATACATGTGGAGTCGCCAGGCGCTTCTTTTCACCTGACAGTGAGGAGTTTCACCAAGGGGACGTAGTGTATGGGAAGATCACGCTATTCCCCCCAGTCGTCCCCCCCCTCTGAACAGGCGCGCCGACCTACCAGAGGAGACGCTAGTGCAGCGACCAGGGCGCATAGCCACATCCGGCTTCCCACCTGCAGGCACGGCCAACTGTGCCTGTAGGGTCGCCCGACCAAGCCGGAGGTAACACGGGGATTCGAACCGGCGATCCCCGTGTTGGTAGGCAACGGAATAGACCGCTACGCCACCCGGACGCCCCACACCAGTATATTCTCAGACCATCCTCAACACAGGTGTTCGGTTCAGATGTCTGTGTACTGGGGGCACTAAGTAGTGTCCTGCAGCCTGCCACTGAGCTACACAGAGACAACATGCTTCCTGCGAGTCGGCCATGAAGCCACATAACTCGTTCATCTCTGATGAGATTAGCCTGTAATGACTTCTCCGGTGCGCTAACCGCTGCGTCCGGACATGTGGGTGGGGTTGCCTGGGTGTAGTTTTCTACCACATTTCCCTATGTACTGCTTATTGACACATTATCCCCGAATGTCTTCCAAATTGGGAGCAAAGTGACATAGCGCTTCGACAGCTTTGTCTGGAGTC
The DNA here is from genome assembly GCF_029633865.1 of Lampris incognitus. Classification (NCBI taxonomy): domain Eukaryota; kingdom Metazoa; phylum Chordata; class Actinopteri; order Lampriformes; family Lampridae; genus Lampris; species Lampris incognitus. The sequence goes on along the minus strand of NC_079229.1, from coordinate 23,952,785 downwards.
GATTATTCCTCTTCCACAGTGGGAAGGGTGGCAAGCCTGAAACTGAATGTCAGGCTGGACAATTGATACGATAAACCCAATTGAAACTTTCTATTTTCCCTCCTGCTGATAAGGCCAGAGAGCCAGGGACAGGGGATGGGGTGTGTGTGTGTGTGTGTATTGGGGGGTGGGGGTGGGGGGCTCTCCCCTCAGCTGCCCGGTGTCACAAATGGCAGAATCTCTGGTAAATTGCTGAGGAACCCACCGTTCGCGAGCACATCTACTACCCTGCCATGCAAGTCATTATCCACAGCGGCGTGGCGTAACCTCACAGTGACGTCAGCGGCAGCAGAGCTTTTTGTAATTCGCTCTCCATTTGTGACGATAACTGACGGTCATATTTGCAGCTAAAAGGCGGTCAAACCAAACGATCCCGCGGTTATGATGGGCGGAAGGATCCCTTTGGGAGACTGCGGCCTGCCTGCCTGAGAACACCTTGCGTGTCAGAGCAGCGCACTTGATCAGCCGCTGGTTCCTCACACGCGGAGCATCTTTTAACCGCGGGGATGTTAACGAGTGAAAGCTACTGTATACTTGTTCTGTTCCTATACACGGATGAGCCAAAACGTTATGACCACTCACGGGTGAATAACGCTGATCATCATCATCATCATCATCAGCGAGGTCACGTGTCAAGGTCTGGGTGGATTAGACGGTAAGGGAACAATCGGGTCTCGTAGTCACCGTGCCGGATGCAGCAGAAATTGACCTGAGTGACTTTGACGGGGGCCAGATTGTTATGGACAGCAGACGGCTGGGTCGGAGCATCTCTGAATCAATAAGACTTGTGGGGTGCTCCCGGTCAGCGGCGGCGAGTACCTACCGACGGTGGTCCAAGGAGGGACAAACCGGAGACAGGGGTGTCGGGCACCCAAGGCTCGTTGAGGCATGAGGGCAATGAAGGCCATCCCGCCTGGTCCAAACCGACAGAAGGTCTACTGAGGCACAAATCACAGAACGTTTTAATAACGGTTGGGGGGGGGGGGGGAGTGTGTCCCGGCACAGTGCATCACACCCTGCTATGTATGGGGCTGCGTAGCCGCAGACCAGTCAGAGTGACCACAATGACCCCTGACCACCGTCCAAAGTGCCTACAATGGGCACGTGAGCATCGGAAATGGACCTTGGGGCAGTGGAAGAAGGTCGCCTGGTCCGATAAGTCGCATTTTCTTTTAGATCACGTGGATAATAATAATAATAATAATAAATCAATCTTATATAGCGCTTTTCTAACACTCAAAGTCACTTTACAATAAACGGGGTGAAACAAGAGATAAACATAACACAGACATACAGGGGTGGATGGGAAGGGGGGGCTATGAGAGGGAGAAGCGGCAGCCACACACGGCGCCAGCAGTACCCTCCAACTTAAACACGAAAGGGCAAGGAAAACAAAAAACAACAGCACCGTGGACGTAGATTTTCTGTAGGGGTTTACCCCCGTAGCCTCTTCCTCCCCCGAGGTAGCCACTAGGCAGTGGCACTATTTAACCCATAGCTGGGGACTGGTTCACGGGCATCAGGGAATATCCACACACCGCACATCTAGGGGCCAGACCTCCTCCGAGTCCCTTGTAGTTCAGCCAGGGTCCAAGGTGTACCCAGTTACCGTGTGTCGCCACGAGGAGGCGCTACATAGGGCTTGCTGTTGGAGAGGCTGTGTACTGGCAGGGAGAGACTTACGTGCTCGGCTCTCCTGTTCGCATCTCCGCTAGCCAGCGGCGAAGGTTGAGAGGGAGACGTGACAAACACAACACTGCACCAACACACTAGACGCTTCACAACAACCCCACTTCTTACACAAGAATGTCAGACACACTGGATAGCTGTGTACGCCTGCACCGTGTACCTGGGAAAGTGATGGTACCAGGATGCACTGTGGGATGACAAGCCGGTGGAGGGAGTGTGATGGTCTGGGCAATGTTCTGCTGGGAAACCCTGGGTTCCAGGTGGACGTTAATGTGACCCATACCACCTACCGAAAACATCGTTGCAGACCAGATCCCTTCATGGCAATGGTATTCCCTGATGGCAGTGGCCTCTTTCAGTAGGATAATGCACCCTGCCTCACTGCAAAAGTTGTTCAGGAATGGCTTGAGGGACCTGATAGAGTGTTCGAGGTGTTGCCCTGCTCTCCAAATTATCCAGATCTCAATCCGATTGAGCATCTATGGCAGGGGTGCCCAAATCCAGGCCTCGAGGGCCGCAGTGCCTGCAGGTATTTGTTGCAACCATGCACTATACCATCTGATTTAACTAATTCCTTTCCCTCCTTGGTCCAAGAGGTGAGCTAACTAGTTAAATCAGGTGGTGCAGTGCATGCTTGGAACAAATACCCGCAGACACTGCGGCCCTCAAGGCCTGGATTTGGGCACCCCTGATCTATGGAACGTGCTGGACCTACAAGTCTGATCCTGGGTGGCTCTACCTCGCAACTTACAGGACTTGAAGGATCTGCTTGCTGATGTTTCAGTGCCGCATAACACAGAACACCTCCAGAGGTCTTGTAGAGTCCATGCCTCGGCGGGTCGGCGCTGTTTTGGCGGCACATGGAGGACCAACAGCATATTAGGCAGGTGGTCATGTTTTGGCTCATCAGTGCAGGCGTTTCAGAGGAAAACCTGCAGAAGGACTAAACACTTATTTAAAGAAATATTCCCCACCTATCCCATCGAGCCAATCCCACAACCGCTCTCAAAAGACTCCTTGGGTTTTGTGATGTAAAATACGAGGCCCGCCTCTGTCACAGCGGCCATCACTTTATTGATCCAAAGACCTTATCAAGCAGTGTATCAGAAGCCAGCAGGGTGGCAAGGATTGACTGTGCAAATCTCAAACCCTTCTACCTTTCCTTTTGATGTGCACGTGCCCCCCCCTCCCCCCGGTCTGTGTTTTTATATTCAGCTGAGGTAAAACAGGTCTACGTCTACAAGTGAAGACTGGGGCTAAGTCAACTCCTGCGGGATTACCATGTGCCCCCTTGAATTCATTTTACCTCATTCTGTCAGTCTATGATGCGTCTAGTTGGAGGAGGCTGGTATCTTTTAGTAAAGTTACAAATCATTTAAAATTTTAAATACGTCTGCTAAGCATATTCATGGAGCGCGTAACGCAGCCCGTTGGCTGTCACGCCCGTGTAATGTTTTATGGATGCACCTTGTGTAACTATTGCATCATAGATTACAGAGAATAAAACTGTGGAAACATCAATATCATCAGGACACATTTTAATAATTGCAATAGTTGCGTTGTCTCCGTTCATTTTCACTGTCGCGACGCTTGACAGTGAGGGGAGACGCTGTGTATCTCTCCCTTATACCAGCCCAAAGATTATACTGGCCCCAAGATTATACCAGCCCAAAGATTATACTGGCCCCAAGATTATACCAGCCCAAAGATTATACTGGCCCCAAGATTATACCAGCCCAAAGATTATACCGGCCCCAAGATTATACCAGCCCCAAGATTATACCAGCCCAAAGATTATACCGGCCCCAAGATTATACCAGCCCCAAGATTATACCAGCCCAAAGATTATACCGGCCCCAAGATTATACCAGCCCAAAGATTATACCAGCCCCAAGATTATACCAGCCCAAAGATTATACTGGCCCCAAGATTATACCAGCCCAAAGATTATACTGGCCCCAAGATTATACCAGCCCAAAGATTATACCGGCCCCAAGAGGACACATGCAGGATGATAACAAATACAGGCAGTCCCCCATCGGCTACAGGGCCGAGAGCCTTGTAGTCAAAGATAAATCACACACAATAACCCTGTACATTGTCAACATGCTACGTGCAGAGGGAGTCCTGTGTGTGTGTGTGTGTGTGTGTGTGTGTGTGTGTGTGTGTGTGTGTGTGCATGCTACATTGTCAACATGCTAAGTGCAGAGGGAGTCCTGTGTGTGTGTGTGTGTGTGTGTGTGTGTGTGTGTGTGTGTGTGTGTGTGTGTGTGTGCGTGTGCATGCTACATTGTCAACATGCTAAGTGCAGAGGGAGTCCAGTGTGTGTGTGTTTTATGTGTGTGTGTGTGTGTGCTACATTGTCAACTGCTAAGTGCAGAGGGAGTCCTCTGTGTGTGTGTGTGTGTGTGTCATTGTCAACATGCTAAGTGCAGAGGGAGTCGTGTGTGTGTGTGTCATTGTCAACATGCTAAGTGCAGAGGGAGTCGTGTGTGTGTGTGTGTGTGTATGTGTGTGTGCAGTAAAAGAGTGATGCAGTTCCTCACCAGACACATCAACTGAAATGAGTGGCAAATTACAAGCAGAGGGGTCCATGCCAGGCATATCTTCTCTTATAAATCGGCCCATCGAATCACAACATGGCATTGTAATTTGCATGTAAATTGACAAACTCCTGAATCGCCGTCCAAACTGCTGAACTTGAATTGGAGTGAAGCGGCGGTTTTATTTGGTCTGAACGAGAGGGGAGAGAAGGAGAAGGGACCGGAGAGAGAAAAACACAGCATAGGAGATTTACCCCTCAAGTGCAATAACAAAACACTGTTATGTGCTGGTTGGCTTTCGTAGATTTGGTGGCGCGCTCGCATATGTATTATTTTCAGAATAAATGCACCTTAATGAGCTTAGAAAGGGTCCTATAATGAGGCTTGTAATGCCTGTGTGTGTGTGTGTGTGTATGTGTGTGTTTCAGAGAAAATGATGCAGAGTGCTTCTGTGACAGAATGTGTATTGATATTAAAGAGCGTTAAGAGCGTTGAAGAGGCACGAGGGGAATGTGTGTTCGAAATTCTCTGGAGCTGCCGTTTACCGACTAGCTACGACATGCATCAAATTATGAAACGCTCCACACACACACACACACACACACACACACACACACACACACACACACACACACACACACACACACACACAGAGTCGGGAGTTTGCATTTGAGGGGATTTCTAGATGCGGCTGCATGTGAACATTACAGCCAAGACATGTCGCTGTCAGCATTTGTCAGTGTTTCTACAGCTAAACTCTGGGATCAGTAACTGGTCACAGGCCGTTATTGTAGCAGCAATCTGTCTCCTGCCCTGCCCGCTATCTCCGAGCCTGTATAAATATGCATCTGATTAACGGCGAGGTGACGGATGATATGTGGCAGTCATGGAGGTATGGCAGACTGCAAGCATGAAGCTTTGCCTCATGCAGCTCCTCTGTGATCGCCGACCACTGCTGAATAACACCGGGTCGGATTTTGTCTGATATTGTGTTAACATGCAAAGTAATGTATGCACGTTATGGTTATGTGTACATTGCTTGTGTAAGCCTTATTTCTTCAAATCCGTCCATCTATCTATCTTCCGTCCATCCATCCATCTATCTATAACACTTATCTAATCGATTACATTTTTATTCGTGTATTTTTTGTTTGTTTTTTTGTTTGATTAATGTCGTCTTTTTTTCCAATAAAGGCTGTTGATTCATTATTGTGCGGTGGCATTATGTGCTTCATTCTTCATGCTGGTGTTGTTATAACTGGGTTAACCGGCCAACTGTCAGTTCTGACTCCAGTCCTCACTTTTGCATTAAATACATTTTCATTTCACCTAACAGCTCAATTATCCATAAAATAAAACAAAAAAAGGGGGGGGATTAGTAAATAAATAAATAAAACGGGAACCCTGTCTTGAACCGAAACGTACTGTAACTAGAATGTATAGGGCACATAGAGGTTTTTTTTTGATCATCATTTGATTATTTTTTTCTGATTTTAGTTTTTAATCCCCCCCCCCCATTTGTTTCTCATGACTTTATCTTGGACCACTGTGAAGCTGTTGCAAAGTTGTAAAAAAAAAGTAGCTCAAAGACATGAAGCGACATCAAAGATTTTAAGGAAAATGAAAAGGCCCAAATTAAAGTAGATGCTCTCCACTCGCACTTGCTGGTACTTTCTGAGGCAATTTGGAGGCATGGAGTGGACTCTGCACCAGAGAGAGCTTTGAGTTAAAAAAAGTAATGGAAAAAAAATGGTTTCCATAACTAGGCAAGAACTGGCCGCCTGCCATCAAAATACACCGTATTAGGTGGCTTGGAAATGCCTTTTAGCTGTGTTTAATCTCCACACTTTCATTTTCATTTGGCACTGACATCTGTAAATTCATATTAAATCCAAATTTAATTTTTAAACTTAAAAAACCTGTTTGTTATTTCCACAAAAGGGAGCGGATGAAACTCTTAAATTGACATGCTAAATAAATGCCTTTTTTTTAATACTTCTTATCACTGGTGTAAAATATCAAACTCAGGAGTGCTTTTCGGGTTCGTCCATTTTAATGAGTATGATGTTCGCAGGATATACAGCACAAAGTGCTGTTTTTTTTCTTCTTACAACAGCAGCCAAATCCAGACAGAGGCAAGCAGCAGTGAGTTTGAAGGGAAAGCACAGTTTTCATTTTGTCTGGTGGTGGGGAAGTGTGGTGAGTAATGTGGGGATTTCAAACACCGCTGCATGCTAACAGAGTTACAAGCCCGGACAATACCCGTGACGTTAGCCGGATATCAAGCGTCAACCACGGGTCGCCACGGCTGGGGACCGAGGAAAATAGCAACTAGCCTCCGATAAGGCCCCAGCAGATCTCCTCAGTGTTGAAAATCCATCCATCGCAACTTCAACAGCAGGTAAATATGTCCCGTAGCAGTAATAAAAAAAGCATCACTAATGATGAGGACCGTGTCTCTATGGAAACCATGAGAGATATGATATGCTTAACAGACAAGAGGCAAACTTCATGTTCTTCACCAAGATGATCCTGGAATCTACGACTACCAGAATCGATGGAGTCATAAAAGAGGTTCAGGAGGTCAAAACTTGTGTTGTTGTCCCCTGACTAGATCCTTGCTTGTGTTGTATTAAGTCAATTTCATTTGTATAGTCCAATATCACAAATTACAAATTTGCCTCAAGGGGCTTTACAGCAACACAACATCCTGTCCTTAGACCCTCACATCGGAAAAGGAACAACTCCCTAAACTCTCAGATGTATGTCACTTTGGATAAAAGCATCTGCTAAATGAAATTGTAACATTGTAAATCACCACATATTATCAAAAGTGTGAATCGATGATAACTGAAAAAGTTAAACAGCAATAGGCTCTACAATCACATTGTCTTGTCCAAAGCCGGGATCAGACTTCGCAATATTTCTGTCTTTCATGATGGTCACCCATGTCAGATTAGGCAGTCATAGTGCTATAAAGTCTTGCCGTGTCTTGGCCGGCAGACTGGCAACACTACAAGTACGACCCAGACCAACGCTGCCTTTCATGATCTTGTGAAAGTTCATAGCTCGTCGGAGAGGAGGGTCAAGAAATTGTCAATCATGGCTACAGAAGCACTATGTGTGATGGTGGCAGTCTTGTGTTCAGAAATGAAAAATAAAAGAAAGAAAAATCGATTGTGGATACTACTGTAACTAGTGCTACTGGGGAAATGATATCCTAACATACACTATATGTACAAAAGTATTGGGACACACCTCTTAATCACTGAATTCAGCTGTTTCATTCAGACCCATTGCCACAGGTGTATAAAATCAAGCAGCTAGCCATGCAGTCTGCATTTACAAACATTTGTACAAGAATGGGTCGTTCTGAAGAGCTCAGTGAATTCAAGCGTGGTACTGTCATAGGATGCCACCTTTGTAATAAGTCAGTTCGTGAAATTTCGTCCCTGCTTGATATTCCACGGTCAACTGTAAGTGGTATTATTGAAAGGGTGGAAGCATCTAGGAACAACAGCAACTAAGCCACAAAGTGGCACACCACGTAAAGTCACACAGCGGGGTCAACAAATTCTGAGACGCATAGTGAGTAAAAGTCGCCAACGCTCTGTTGACTCAATAACTGCAGAATTCTAAACTTCCTCTGGCATTAACACCAGCACAAAAACTGTGCACCAGGAGCTTCATGGAATGGGTTTCCATGGCCGAGCAGCTGCATGCAAGCCTTACATCACCAAGCACAATGCCAAGTGTCAGATGGAGTGGTGTAAAGCACGCTGCCACTGGACTCTGGAGCAGTGGAAATGTGTTCTGTGGAGTGACGAATCATGCTTCTCTGTCTGGCAGTCTGAGGGACGAGTCTGGGTTTGGCGGATGCCAGGAGAACGTTACCTGCCTGACTGCATTGTGCCAACTGTAAAGTTTGGTGGAGGAGGGATAATGGTAAGGGGTTGTTTTTCAGGGGTTGGGCTATGCCCCTTAGTTCCAGGGAAGGGAAATCTTAATGCTTCAGCATACCAAGACATTTTGGACAATTCTATGTTTCCAACTTTGTGGGAACCGTTTGGGGAGGGCCCTTTTCTGTTCCAGCATGACTGCACCAGTGCACAAAGCAAGGTCCATTAAGACATGGTTGGTGAGTTTGGTGTGGAAGAACCTGACTGGCCCGCACAGAGCCCTGACTTCAACCCCATCGAACACCTTTGGGATGAACTAGAACGGAGATTGTGAGCCAGGTCTTCTCATCCAACATCAGTGCCTGACCTCACAAATGCTCTTCTGGATGAATGGGCAAAAATTCCCACAGACACACTCCAAAATCTTGTGGAAAGCCTTCCCAGAAGAGTGGAAGCTGGATTTAGAATGGGATGTCATAAAAGCTCCTGTAGGTGTAATGGCCAGGTGTCCCAATACGTTTGTACATATAGTGTAGCTTAACCAGCTACTCACCGGGTTGCTGAAGTGCCTCCACTATTTCTTACCAACATTTAGCCTGTCTTTTTTGACTCTGTCATGGTCCTCCCTGTAGGAAATGACTAAAAGGCCTGCAGGAGTATTGTTGCCACGAACCTTTCCTCGGTTTTGTCGTTCCATCAGACAGCGGCAATGGCAGCATCACTTTCACTTTGCCATGTTACATATGTGCACCAGAGAGCACTCTGTCATCTTATTGGTCACCATCAAGGATCACGTCATGAGGGATGTCAGACTAGGCAGGAAAATACAAAAAAAAATAAAATCTGACATGCTAGACTTTCGTCAGGGTGTCGTGGACTCGTGGGGCATCCCTGATGCCTTATTGCTGCTCTTCGATTATGTCATACTACATGGGGTGAAGACCCCCGTTCATCATTCCGAACATTCATAATTGGGCCCAACACTGGAAATTTGTCGGCGATGACAAAACTGTGTAGTCCGATCCCGGCATGACTGCACCCAAATCATAAAAATTTCAAGGTGTACACCTACAAAATAATGGGAGCCTCTATGTAACTACCTCACATTGTCAGTTGGGTTTCTCGTTTGGCACCTTTTGGGCTATTTTTTGGTTCATACCTATAATACAGTAGTCCTAGAGGCAGAACTCATTTCTGCCGCTCCAGTGTTCCACGCGTAAGTAATAAAACCAAACACCTTACAAGCAAAATGCAAAAAGCGCCAATGGCAAGACTTTAGATAAGAATAAGGACGAAACAAGCTAGATTTAGCCCCCCTTTTAAGTAGTAAGCAGCCTATGAGGTATGTTTGCACTTAAGTTCATTTTGTTGTGTTTTTCTATGCTATTTTTAATGCATAATTTACACATACTATAAATGTGTCAGCTTAAAATGCCACATTGTATTGCTGTAGGGGAATTAAGAATTGTGAATACAAGACAGACACACACACATACACATAATTTTTTGTATTTTTTAAAAATTTAACCCAGTTCTCACGGGTTGGTCCAATATAGGAATAAAGGCCAGTTTTTCAACCATGATCTTGTGCCTCATGTCTATTACCGGAGGGAGCTATACTCTATATGATGCCTGTTGCACTAAACTGTATCCAAAGGGTTTGAATCAAGTGCAACTGGACTTGGTATATATCCGTGAAGACGTTTCGCCTCTCATCCAAGAGGCTTCCTCAGTTCGTGCCTTTCTGACTAGACCAAGCTAGTCTGACTGGCTGGTGATGAGACTCAGAATTTATACTCTAAACCAGTGTTTCTCAACCGGGGGTCCGCGGACCCCTAGTGGTCCGTGGTGTAATTGCAAGGGGTCCGTGAAAATAAAATATCTTTAAAAAAAGATCCTATGACATTTAAAGAAATAGGATTATTTTACTCAAATGTGACTGAGACCTTTATCTACCTAAACTATAAAGGGTAACAGGACTTTTTTCTCTAATTACATCTGTTTCACAAGTGTAATTTATTGTATTTTAATAAGAGATCTCGCTCCCGTTTGCATTGTTAAAAGTTACTCCATAAAAATTCTGTTGTTAAATATATCTGAAAGTTACTGAATACATATTCTGTTTTGTTACATACACTACCGTTCAAAAGTTTGGGATCACCCAAACAATTTCGTGTTTTCCATGAAAAGTCACACTTATTCACCACCATATGTTGTGAAATGAATAGAAAATAGAGTCAAGACATTGACAAGGTTAGAAATAATGATTTGTATTTGAAATAAGATTTTTTTACATCAAACTTTGCTTTCGTCAAAGAATCCTCCATTTGCAGCAATTACAGCATTGCAGACCTTTGGCATTCTAGCTGTTAATTTGTTGAGGTAATCTGGAGAAATTGCACCCCACGCTTCCAGAAGCAGCTCCCACAAGTTGGATTGGTTGGATGGGCACTTCTTTGAGCAGATTGAGTTTCTGGAGCATCACATTTGTGGGGTCAATTAAACGCTCAAAATGGCCAGAAAAAGAGAACTTTCATCTGAAACTCGACAGTCTATTCTTGTTCTTAGAAATGAAGGCTATTCCATGCGAGAATTTGCGAAGAAATTGAAGATTTCCTACACCGGTGTGTACTACTCCCTTCAGAGGACAGCACAAACAGGCTCTAACAGGTACTATTTAATGAAGATGCCAGTTGGGGACCTGTGAGGCGTCTGTTTCTCAAACTAGAGACTCTAATGTACTTATCTTCTTGCTCAGTTGTGCAACGCGGCCTCCCACTTCTTTTTCTACTCTGGTTAGAGCCTGTTTGTGCTGTCCTCTGAAGGGAGTATTACACACCGGTGTAGGAAATCTTCAATTTCTTAGCAATTTCTCGCATGGAATAGCCTTCATTTCTAAGAACAAGAATAGACTGTCGAGTTTCAGATGAAAGTTCTCTTTTTCTGGCCATTTTGAGCGTTTAATTGACCCCACAAATGTGATGCTCCAGAAACTCAATCTGCTCAAAGAAGTGCCCATCCAACCAATCCAACTTGTGGGAGCTGCTTCTGGAAGCGTGGGGTGCAATTTCTCCAGATTACCTCAACAAATTAACAGCTAGAATGCCAAAGGTCTGCAATGCTGTAATTGCTGCAAATGGAGGATTCTTTGACGAAAGCAAAGTTTGATGTAAAAAAATCTTATTTCAAATACAAATCATTATTTCTAACCTTGTCAATGTCTTGACTCTATTTTCTATTCATTTCACAACATATGGTGGTGAATAAGTGTGACTTTTCATGGACAACACAAAATTGTTTGGGTGATCCCAAACTTTTGAACGGTAGTGTATATCTGAAAGTTACTGCATAAGAATTCTGCTTTGTTAACGATATCTAAGTTACAACTGAAAGCTCTTATTTTTGCCCCAAAGAGTGAATAAATGCTATAATGCAATTTAAAATGCAGTTTCTACTGTTCCTATCAAATTGCAACCCCCCTCCCCCAAGATCAGGTGGAGGGGTCCTCAGGGTAGATCAAAAATACGCAGGGGGTCCAGGACCCCAAAAAGGTTGAGAACCACTGCTCTAAACTGTATATGCTCACTCACTCACTCACTCTCTCTCTCTATCTATCAATCTAAACACCGGGGTCAAGGTCAGAGGTCACAGTGAAGCTGTTGAGCTACTGGGTGGAAAAGCTTGTCATCAAGACACTGCATACAGGAGCCGAGTTAATGTTATATTTCACGGATCACAATCTATCCTCTACGGTTTTGACTTCTTTATCCCACAGACTAATATGGACCGCTAAGCACAGCCGAAGAAGCAGAGGTAAGTGAAAATGAATATTCCCTCCCTGTCTCCATGATAAGCATTAGCATATGACGCAATGGAAACCATTTCACCCATTTGTGTAAGTATTCAAATGGTTTATTTGCATAAATAAATATTACTGCAAACAAAATGCCTACTGTTCACACAAGGGATCGTCCCAAAACCTCAACAAATTCTTGAGATTTGTTCATTAAACATATGGGGTCAATTACTCACAGTTTGCCACGATTTGAGAGAGACCGCCTCAGGTTCACGAGACTGTGGCGTTGGCACGCTGATCAATGGCATGGATGCTTATCAGCCGCAGAGTGTGTTACAGACACCTAATTGCAATTGATCCCCTTTGCTGTACCATTAATTGTAAATCCTCTCTCAATCGCCAACTCCACACTGCACAGGTTGTAGTCTAAAACTAAAACTTAATTCATCAGTGGGCTCCACATCGGTTTTCAATACGACCGCACCACAGCAGACACCACCTGACCCGAGAGACACAGTCTCTTGCCAGGAGGATTTAGCTTCCCTCGTTGTGTCGCTTGGGCAGTTTGAAGGTCAAAGTTGATACCCGAGGCCGATCGTCTCAGTCAGTACATCTACAGTCTTGCAGCCGCTGTCCAAACCCTGGTAAAGGGGAAAAAATTAAATTTCAACTGAACAAAAAAATGCAGTTTTAGTCTTATTGCTTGTCACTGCACAATAAGCCAATGCATCGACACCAGGAATATAAAGACTGCTTTCACTGTAAGAACAGAGAGCACATAGCATAGAAGTAGTGTACAAACAGACATGAGATCTGACTTAAACCATTTCATGTTTTTGTTTTTTGGCTTTTCCCCAATATTACTTGGCGAATTACCCTATTTTCCGAGCCGTCCTGGTCACTGATCCACCCCCTCTGCCGATCCTCGGAGGGCTGCAGACTACCACATGCCTCCTCTGATACATGTGGAGTCGCCAGTCGCTTCTTTTCACCTGACAGTGAGGGGTTTCACCAGGGGGGCGTAGCGCGTGGGAGGATCACGCTATTCCCCCCAGTTCCCCCTCCCCCCAACAGGCGCCCGGACTGACTAGAGGAGGCGCTAGTGCAGCGACCAGGACACATACCCACATCTGGCTTCCCTCCCACAGACACGGCCAATTGTGTCTGTAGGGATGCCCGACCAAGCGGGAGGTAACATGGGGATTGGAACTGGAGATCCCCGTGTTGGTAGGCAACGGAATAGACCGCCATGCCACCCGGACGCCCCAAACCATTTCATGTTCAACTTGTTTGCTGTATATATATATATATATATATATATATATATATATATATATATATATATATATTTATGGGTAAGACGCTAAACTTCAAACGCAGGCTGTAGAGGGGTAGCACCTTATCTCAGCAAGGGCCCTTTGGCTAAGGACGACATCCCTACTGATAGATCTGATTTCAGATCCACCTGCTGTCTTGTGGGTTGATGCCTCTTTAGGCAAAGGCTAGGGGAAGGTAACTCTGAATTCAAATCCCCAGGCACAGTCTACCCAGCTGTCAGTACCCGGAAAGGGTAAACCACGGCGGCTCCGCTCAGTCAACTCGGCAGCGGCTCCGTCAACCGGCAGCTCTGTTTGTTCTTATCTCGGCAGCAGTTCTGGCAAAAAGCAACAGGATTCTTCTGCGGCCGTCTCAGCTACGCTGTGCCACCGAACAACAGAGAATCTTGCCAAGGGGTCACTATAGAGCACCAAATAGTGTCGTCATCTAGGGTGCAGCCTCACATTTGCCCCTGACCAAGGCCATGGGAAGAAATAACTGGAGTTGGTCCCTGGGTGCTGCATGGCAGCTGCCCACTGCTCCTAGCTACACAGCTAGGATGGCTTAAATGCAGAGAGTACATTTCATTTGTATGTGTGTACAAAATGACTAATAACGAATATTCAATTTTATTCTATTCTACTCTATTCTCTTGAACTCTGAATAAATGCAAGTATTTCAGTTTCTCTCTCTCTCTCTCTCTCTCTCTCCCTCTGTCTAACTCAAATTCCTCCTGCTACTTTAGGGACACTGAAACATCCCCCAAAAGCTTTATTGGCATAAGCATAATCACGAAAAGGAGACAGGCAACGAACAGCAACAAGGCTGAATGCTAGGGAGCAGTTTCTCTCCTCTGGAAACCAAGTGTACATAACTAAACAGCAGCCTCTCAGCTGCTGAGAGAGGCTTGCCCCAAGGATAAACCCCACCAGGAATCCCTTGAAGAAATTGCTTATTAAATAAGGTAGGTGGGAGATAAAGATGTCAGCAGTAATAATGCTTTTCATTTTGACCGTGATCTTATTTGTTCAGAGGAAAGGGTGAGCCGCGTAGTCTCGCCACCGAGTTGACATAAGAGTTTCTCCCACTGCTGCGAGATTGATCCGTCAGCAGATACACGGCAAAGTCGACTTTGTCACTCTGCCCTGGCGAGGACAAACTAATATAGTGGAACTGCAGCGGCGGCGCTTTCTAAATAACACACTTAAATATTCTCCATACATATAGTACACAGGGATGGACACGCACGAAGATACACACACACACACACACACACACACACACACACACACACAACACACTCTACTACTGATGACACCGAGGACAAGGTGATTACACTGAGTGGAGCCCAGGTGCTTGTGTGTCCCGGTGTCCTACAGAACCTATGGGACGTAGGCTGGGCTCAGAAACAGGCCAGTGTGTTATGTATGTCTTCTACCTCAGTGAATAACCCTTTCCCCCAGCATGTGCTCTCAATATTCCTCTCTGTTGGTGCTGCCAACACATTATTGTTTCTTGTATTTCTGTGTGTGTGTGTGTGTGTGTGTGTGTGTGTGTGTGTGTGTGTGTGTGTGCATGCGCACGTGCCTGTGCGCAGATGTGTATTAAAAAGATTAAGATAAAAAAGAGTTATGCTAACCTGCACAGGATGAAAATAAGAAATTTATTACATTATCTATTTATACATTTACGTTCATTAGGCAGGAAAAGCCAGATAATAAATGCCCACTTACAACTGATGCATTTTTTGCAACAAAATTACCAATACTATCAGTTTAAGGAAGCACCTCATGGAGCGAGGCTACAAGAGGCTACAAGAATACAAGATATGTGGAGCAATAGATAAGTTAAGATACTGCAAAAAAAAATTAAAACAGCATTAGGGTGAAACTTGTAGAAGTCATTTGGGAAAGTATTGCACAAAATCAGGGGACAAGGACACGGTTTACCCCGAATACCCTTTTATTTAGTATGCACACTTGTGGTAACACGGATAATCACACTACATCTGCTCTTTCAGGTGCACAGATTATAAAGCACGACAATCTCAGCTGCATCTCTAAACACACCTATATACACTCACTGGCCACTTTATTAGGTACACCTTGCTAGTACCGGGTTGGACCCCCCCTTGCCTTCAGAACTGCCTTAATCCTTCGTGGCATAGATTCAACAAGGTACTGGAAACATTCCTCAGAGCGTTTGGTCCATATTGACATGATAGCATCGCGCAGTTGCTGCAGATTTGTCGGCTGCACATCCATGATGCGAATCTCCCGGTCCACCACATCCCAAAGGTGCTCTATTGGATTGAGATCTGGTGACTGTGGAGGCCATTTGAGTACAGTGAACTCATTGTCATGTTCAAGAAACCAGTCTGAGATGATTCGAGCTTTATGACATGGCGCGTTATCCTGCTGGAAGTAGCCATCAGAAGATGGGAACACTGTGGTCATAAAGGGATGGATATGGTCAGCAACAATACTCAGGTAGGCTGTGGCGTTGACACGATGCTCAATTGGTACTAAGGGGCCCAAAGTGTGCCAAGAAAATATCCCCCACACCATTACACCACCACCACCAGCCTGAACCGTTGATACAAGGCAGGATGGATCCATGCTTTCATGTTGTTGACGCCAAATTCTGACCCTACCATCCGAATGTCGCAGCAGAAATCGAGACTCATCAGACCAGGCAACGTTTTTCCAATCTTCTATTGTCCAATTTTGGTGAGCCTGTGCGAATTGTAGCCTCAGTTTCCTGTTCTTAGCTGACAGGAGTGGCACCCGGTGTGGTCTTCTGCTGCTGTAGCCCATCTGCCTCAAGGTTCGACGTGTTGTGCGTTCAGAGATGCTCTTCTGCATACCTCGGTTGTAATGAGTTGTTATTTGAGTTACTGTTGCCTTTCTATCAGCTCGAACCAGTCTGGCCATTCTCCTCTGACCTCTGGCATCAACAAGGCATTTTTGCCCACAGAACTGCCGCTCACTGGATATTTTCTGTTTTTCGGACCATTCTCTGTAAACCCTAGAGATGGTTGTGCGTGAAAATCCCAGTAGATCAGCAGTTTCTGAAATACTCAGACTAGCCCGTCTGGCACCAACAACCATGCCACGTTCAAAGTCACTTAAATCACCTTTCTTCCCCATTCTGATGCTCGGTTTGAACTGCAGCAGATCGTCTTGACCATGACTACATGCCTAAATGCATTGAGTTGCTGCCATGTGATTGGCTGATTAGAAATTTGCGTTAACGAGCAGTTGGACAGGTGTGCCTAATAAAGTGTCTGGTGAGTGTATGTCACACAGCAGGCCCTGGTCTAATCCCTCTGGAACAGGAGGTATGATGGGAAGCGGAGGGAAATAAAGGATCTTGTCACATCTGGCCATGTCTCTGTTAACTTCGGTCTCGATGCTAATGCCGTACCTGACGACCGCTCGCCTCGCTAATTCATGCAAAGTGCATAAAAACCCAACAACAGAGCAACACATGATGTGCATAGACAATCCCAGTGACCGAACGTTCTTGTAGGTGTCCTCAGCATCCTCAAAGTTAACCATTTGAGATGCGGTTATTGTAATTATCAAAGCGGGGCATGCTCGCTTTACTACTCCGGCATCGCTGCTAACGCCCCAAGAGGAAACGCTTGGATATATAAGACCGGCTTCCAAAATTGATATTATTGAACTTGTCTCCCAGCAGCCAAAAGACCTGAATACCATTCCAAGATGCGCTATGCAATTAACATTGCTATTCTTGAAACTCCTTGACATGGGGGTGTTGTGCCGTACAGCATGTCCAATCACGGTGTATTTACAATCTTCTCACATAGGGCAGGTGAGATTTATGCTTGAAAAATAAATGTGAGTCTCTGAAGGGCACTTGAGATTCATGAGACAGACATGGTGAAGTATCGGGTTAGACGCTGTTCAAAGACTTTTTATAAGGCGAATCATGCAGAAGGGCGGCACGATGGCGCAATGGTTAGCGCGTCGCCTCACAGCAAGAAGGTCCAGGGTTATCCAACCTTGGGGATCGTCCTGGGTCGTCCTCTGTGTGGAGTTAGCATGTTCTCCCCGTATCTGCGTGGGTTTCCTCCAGGTGCTCCGGTTTCCTCCCACAGTCCAAGGACATGTAGGTCAGGTGAATCGGCCGTACCAAATTGTCCCTAGGTTTGAATGTGTCGGCCCTGCAATGGCCTGGCGGCCTGCCCAGGGTGTCTCCCCGCCTGCCGCCCAGTGACTGCTGGGATAGGCTCCAGTATCCCGTCACCCCGATTGGGGTAGGCAGCTTCGATAATGGATGGATGGAAGTATGGTTTGGAGACAGTGGCACTGACGAAAAGACAGGAGGCAGAGCTGGAGGTGGCAGAGTTGAAAATGCTCAGATTTTCATTGGGAGTGATGAAGAAGGACAGGATTAGGAACAAGTATATTAGAGGGACAGCTCAGGTTGGACGGTTTGGGGACAAAGCAAGAGAGGCGAGATTGAGATGGGGTGGAAATGTGTGGAGGAGAGATGCTGGGTATATTGGGAGAAGTATGCTGAATATGGAGCTGCCAGGGAAGAGGAGAAGAGGAAGGCCAAAGAGGAGGTTTATGAATGTGGTGAGGGAGGACATGCAGGTGGCTGGTGTGACAGAGGAAGACGCAGAGGACAGGAAGAGATGGAAACGGATGATCTGCTGTGGCGACCCCTAATGGGAGCAGCCGAAAGTAGTAGTAGATTTTTTTAAAAAGAAAGAATTTGGGGGGGGGGTTGCAAACCTTTTTGCATTGTGGTGTTAAGAGTTTATCTGTGGTTGGCTAATTGTAAATTTTGCATGGTTTTCAACCAATAACACCAAGACCACAGACAGACTATCCATCCGAGCAGGAAAGGCTCATTGTGTCACTCTTCTGTATTGTTTTAGAGAAATGTCCGCAATAAAGAGCTTAAGCCATCGCAAGCAATTTGCAATGTTTTTCCATCGGCTACAGCTCTATTTACACGTTGTCAGAGACGGTGGAGTTTAATTAAAAGGAACACAGTTATCAACCTCATTAAGGCCGTGAATTTAGGCAAGTCAACTCAGGCATCTCATTTAATTAACTAGCCTTTACAAAGCCACTAAGCACTGACAAAAAGTGAATCTCAGTCGAAAACCCTCCACTCTCCAACAACCCTCCCCCCCATCATGCACACACACACACACACACACACGCACACACCATTACCCTGCTCAAGGACACCAAACACCTGTATTTTCTCCATTATTCTATCACTGCGCTGTGCAGTGGATAGCCATTCGTTCACATTTAGCCTGCCGACTGCAAAAGCCGTGAAGGTAAAGTATGACCTAGCTTGATGTTATTCTGAGAAAGCAAGGACACCTGCCCTTTAGTTCTGGCTGAGGTTAACCCCTTGCCTCGGTTAACCCCGTGCCTCGGTTGACCGCTCAAACTTTTTTTTACCGGCGAGGCCCAAGCGACTCTGTAAACACCTCCGTGTGATCTTTACAGACTCGAACGCGTCGGCGTTGACCCGACGTGCCAGTTTTGTGTCATGGCGTGACACGTCGCGTCGCTCTGTGGCGCACGATGTGTCATATCCTGCCATGCATCAAGCCCACCTGATAAAACGTATCGATTAAAGGGTGTTTTCGCTCCTGGTCCTCGTGACCCGTGGCTGTTCCGGCAAACGATTCTGATGCCATATTTCAATCTTGAGGAAATCTATTTTCATATCTTGGGCGGGCGGGGTACTACCGGTGGACCCGCGTCGCGGTCAATCGACTCCCCTGTTTGACCAGCGTTCAGCTCGCTGAACATGCCAAAAGCGCTCTGCTCAACAGGAAACCCTGCAAGAATGCAAACACAGGTTCAGTACAGGTGTGAGTGCACGTTATCGCCGTGCCGGCTTTAATTGCACCTCTTAAAATAATATTCTGTGAGAGTCCAGACATGGGCAGCATCACTCTCAGCGAGGAGCCCCTGTCTGACTGCATCCAACCCTGAGCAACTGTAATTATACATCACATTCCTGTGAAGCCACCCAGCGGCGTACAGTCTGGTTGTTGGAAATGTGGGTCATGAGGGTTTTGTATGTGTGTTTGTGTGTATGTGTGTGTTTTGTTTTTTTCTTAATCTTAACTATATTTAAGAGAGGCAGGGGGCTGGACGGGACAGAGCTCTATATCACCCAGCGGGGTGCCTGTCTCCACTAGCCACAGGGTCCAGTCGCATGATTTATACCACAATACCGATGGCTCTGACGGTAATATACTACAGGTAATTGAAAAGAAAATTGAATTAGGTCAACAGAACCAGCGACAGTCATTGGAAGTCACACAAAGGCCTTACAACTGTAACATCATTCTGCTGCGCCGGGTCCATTAGGTTTCTAATATCAGGCCGCTAGATAATTGTCTCCATATTTCATTTAGACCTTAACACACGCTGATATTGTAGCGGTACGTGTTGTGGTACACACAGCCCCGATAAGGTTTTATACAAGTTGTAGAGTAGTATAATAGGGGAGATTAGAACTTATCTCTCAAGTCTCTCTCTGCGCCGCTGTGTCGGGGCATCCTCTGGGGGAGGTTGCATGGGTAGTCTGTGATGTTGTCAAGATGCAAGATATCAATAGCAGAAGAGGGACCAAAGTCTGCAACACATCCAGAGGAACGCCATTAAGGTGCAGGACGACAATTACAAAACGGCGACGTTTTCGATCAGTCAGATGCTCCTCGGGCCTGAGGAGCATTTCGATCAGTCAGATGCTCCTCAGGCCGGAGGAGCATCTGTCGGATCGAAACCATTGCCGAATAAATTAGCTTTTCGGGAGCATTTCGGCGTGCAGACCTGACTCCTTTGTTCCGAGATATCAATAGCACACGTTTATACCCATAAGAAATGCATTCATCAGCACCGCAGTTTCATTTGTGGAGGGCGCGAGCCATGTTAACCAGCTTGGAGCGGTGTGATACGCACGAGCTCTTCTTCCATGACAAAGTCTTTCAAATCTTAATCTTGTACCGCACGCAAATGAAACGCTCCCTCGAATGGTGGCGGGTAAACGCCGAGCCGGAGCCATTATTCAGTCTAACCATATCTAATGACAGCCAATCCAATTAAGAGATAACGAAATTAATTAATTTGGATTTACTGTGACACCTTTGTGGCTTTGAAGTTGCTTGTTTACTCAAATTAAACTATTTTGTTGATGCCCCGTCACAGGACCTTTTAAGTGCGATGGGGGTGGGGGGGTGGAGTATGAAATGAGGAAGAAAAAAAATATGGTCTAGACTGCGCTCCACTTTGGGGAAATGCATGACTGCCGGCAAGACCTCCTGGTTTTGCCACTGTGTCGTTTTACTCGCGGCATCCCCGCAGCAATCTAGCTCCTGTAATCACTCTGAACAGTTTTCCCTTTCGTGCAGTCATCCCCTGTTGGGTTGCATGGATCCCAGGGGACATTTGCTCATCGCATTGCACGCAATGTACTGACACAGATGAAGTAAACAAGCAAACAAACAAAAAACACTGTGTGCTGCCAGTGAAAGTTGCTCTTTCCATGTATTGCACCATTCATAAATCTCATCTGCCTTAAATCCTTGAGATGGTGGTGTTGGTTCACATGGCTGACATGCAGGGTGATTCTGTGGCACGTTTGACCACTTTCACACTGTCACATACATTCACATTTGAGCGTGTCAGTGCTTTCCTGCAAAAACAACAATTCTCCTCATTGGGTGGCACGATGGTGCAGTGGTTACCACTGTCGCCTCACAGCAAGAAGGTCCTGGGTTCGAAGCCCAGGGTTGTCTAACCTTCGGAGGGGGGGGGGTCATCCCAGGTCGTCCTCTGTGTGGAGTTTGCATGTTCTTTCTGTTTCTGCGGTGGGTTTTCTCCGGGTGCACCGGTTTCCCCCACCTTCAAAAAAGACATGCATGTCGGGGTTAGGGGTGGCACGGTGGCGCAGTGGTTAGCGGAAGTCACCTCACAGCAAGAAGGTCCTGGGTTTGAGCCCCGGGGTAGTCCAACCTTGGGGGTCATCCCAGGTCATCCTCTGTGTGGAGTTTACATGTTCTCCCCGTGTCTGTGTGAGTTTCCTCTGAGTGCTCCGGTTTCCTCCCACAGTCCAAAAAGACATGTAGGTCAGGTGAATCGGCCATACTAAATTGTCTCTAGGTGTGAATGTGTGTGTGTGCGTGTGTGTGTGTGTGTGTGGGGGGGGGGTCGGCCCTGCGATGGCCTGGCAGCCTGTCCAGGGTGTCTCCCCATCTGCCACCCAATGACTGCTGGGGTAGGCCCCAGTATCCCTGTGACCCTGAAAGCAGGATAAGTGGTTTGGATAATGGATGGATGGATGTTAGGGTTAGTTCCCCTGTCTGTGCCCTTGACCGAGGCATGACAAGACGAACTGGATTTGGTCCCCTGGTGCTACACGGCGGCTGCCTGCTCTTCCTAGCTACACAGCTAGGATGGGTTAAATGCAGGGAAGAATTTCCCTACGGGCATCAATAGAGCATATCAAAAATTAAAAAAATAAAAAAAAAACAGTTAAACCAGCGTTTTAGCTATTGGTGTTGTAGTATTTACCGGCAAAAATCCTCTAGGAGCTCGGTGTGCCAGATCCATATCTGCTTGTTAGCATCACCAGCCTCCCCACAGCAGCAGTCATGTTGCTCCTCATCTGGCCGCTATGGTGAAGACATAAAATTCAATGTGCCGTATCATTTTTTCCTGGAAAGTCCTAGCCGACAGCAAATGAGCGACTAGCAAAGCGTAAATGATTAGCATTTTTTACGGATTAGCTACTGTGATAAATACACCAGCAATACAGAATGCCAGCAGAGCCCTTTTTTTGCGTGTTTATCTTCAGGATTGTAGCTTTAAGCAATTAGATAATTGTTGTAATGCTATCTTACTTCTTGCAGGCATCATGATTCCAATGTTTTGGTGAAATCTCCCCACCAGCAGTTTTGCTTTGTGTGAAATAATGAAGTGAAATGTGATTTTTTTTTTGTGTAATGGATACACACCTGCTCCTCAGCTATTGTACAGTGCATTCTGAGAATACATGGAGGGAGCCAGAATGGGAGCCCGAACAAGAACATTATCTTTATGCAACACAATGTTGGATTATTACAGTGATTTTAGCTCGGTCAAATAAAAGTCCTCAAGTCCGCAGCTGCTAGTATGGAAGGAGGAGGAAATGAAAATATCATATGCATTGCTTTCATTCACACAATTATTGCGTCTCACGTGGATGATGGAAATGTGAAATGTTCCTATAACAGCTGGGTCGCAGTCCACCGCCGCTTGCTGAATATATTCATGATCTGGTCACAAGATGCTAATCTTTCCCTCTGATTCCTTATAGCCGCCCTGTCTCGCACTGAGCAGCGACGAGGCTGATCAGCGTAGACGGTTTTGTCTGACGGGGAACAGGAGAGGAGACGAGGGTGACACAACCACGGCCTCCTGCTGAGAAAAGAGAGAGGGCAATGCGAGAGCAGAGGGAGGCTAGCAGATATATAAACTAATCTAATTTGTTACCTCAGCCAAATGTATTCCAAACCCTCCTCTCTCCTGTTCCTACTCATGACAGATGATGCTAAAATATTTGGGCAGCAGGGGACCAAACTGGGGGAGAGTTAGCCCAGAGGAAGTCCAACACTGTCCCGGGGTCTTCTCCGACACATTGCATAATCCTGTAGTCTGCATTTGAAGCCTTTGCCCATTTCCTGGGCCACATTTTTATCATCAAATGGATAAAAAGAGTGTGCAAATCAGATTCCAAAGCAACATACCCAACAGTGTTGATAACTATGTGTGTGTGTGTGTGTGTGTGTGTATACAATATATATATATATACATACACACACACACAGTTTTTTATATATATTCACACACACACAGCTATATATATGTGTGTGTGTGTGAGCATTTCGATCAGTCACTAAATACCAAATATATATATATATATATATATATATATATATATATATATATATATATATAGTTGAGTACTTTTCGTATCATTGTGTTTCTTTTAACAAAGTTATATGTATATATATATACATCCGGGTAGCGTAGTAGTCTATTCTGTTACCTACCAACACGGAGATCGGCAGTTCGAATCCTCGCGTTACCTCTGGCTTGGTTGGGCGTCCCTACAGACACAATTGGCCATGTGTGCAATTGGAAAGCTGGATGTGGGTATGTGTCCTGGTCACTGCACTAGCACCTCCTCTGGTTGGTCAGGGCGCCTGTTCGGGGGGGGGGACTGGGGGGGGAATAGCGTGATCTTCCCATGCATTACATCTCCCTGGCAAAACTCCTCACTCCCAGGTGAAAAGAAGTGGCTGGCGACTTGACATGTATCAGAAGAGGTATGTGGTAGTCCGACAGTACAAACCTGTTTCATGCCATAAGCAATCATCAGCTGTCAATCTTACTTGATTATCAATGATTTACAGCTGATGACTGCTTATGGCATGAAACAGGCTTGTACTGTCTCATAAAGAATTTACTTGACTCACTGGATTATTTTGCTCCTTATTTGTTGAGCACTATCCCTACCGTTGAGTGTTTCATTTAACAAAGTTTATATATATGTATGTGTGTGTGTGTGTGTGTGTATATATGTATTTATATATTCATATATATATGCGATGGACATCAAAATTTAGAGACGTTATCTTACTGGAGTAGAACACAAAAATCAAGATCGATCGAAAGTGGCAAATGACTCTGCTCCCTGAGCCCGTTTCGAAGAAGTGAGTAATAGATCTCTGATCATAGGCTATTACGGCCTGGTCAGGCGAGGGCTAGCTTGCCGGTGGAATACAGAGCACACACAGTCCTTGACTTAACATCAAAAAAGATGCCTCAGAGAGAAACTCTGCAAAGCCCTGGGCACTAGCAGACTCTGGGGCCTACCACACGAGGAATTAAGCAGAGTTTTTGGCTTCATCTCTCTCTCTCTCTCTCTCTCTCTCTCTCTCTCTCTCTGGTCTTTATTAATGACAGCAGGTTTCTAATTTAGAGCGCGCCGCATAGTTCACTGACGCTAATCATACTTGCCCATTGAGACAGAGGGGAGCTAATGATAAGTGAACATTTTACACTTTCAGAGCAGTGCGGTGCTATCTGTAGCTGGTGCTGGGTCAAACATTCATATCTACATGTATCTAACACAGGGAATTATTGATATGGGAAGGCACTGAGGTATTTTGAACTGATCTGAGGTCTTTCAACGCACATTTGAGGCAGGCAAATGAAGCGCTTTCATCTGGGCTGACAAGGTGTTTTCTGACTGCGCAAGACTCATCTCCTTATCTGTCATTCTGTGCCGTCATAAGTGGACAAAAAGTCCCTTTCAATGTACCCCCGGCATGCTTTTATAAAGGCTTCAGGTGTATTGTCACACTTGAGGTCAGTTTGAGGTGACACAAAAATTGGATATTCATTGCAGTATATCCTCATGCTGCTGTGTGACGACACAAGTTAGGTGCAAAACTCATATAGTGTAGGATATATATCCATTAACCAAGCTGCTTACCCTAATTAGGGTCGCGGGATGCTGCAGCCTATCCTAGCAGTCATTGGGCGGCAGGCGAGGAGACACCCTGCACAGGCCGCCAGGCCATCACAGGGCCCACACACACACGCACACACACACACATTCACACCTAGAGACAATTTAGTACGGCCGATTCACCTGACCTACATGTCTTTAGACTGTGGGAGGAAACCGGAGCACCCCGAGGAAACCCACACAGACACGGCAAACTCCACACAGAGGACGACCCGGGATGACCTCCAAGGTTGGACAACCCCGGGGTTCAAACCCAGGACCTTCTTGCTGTGAGGCGACCGCGCTAACCACTGTGCCACCCTAGGATATAGTATATATATATGAAAAAAAATGTGGCAAATACATTTTTGGTTGGCATTTAATCACCACACTAATATCACCTCAATGATGGACGAGAGGGAATAAATCTGAATTTCAAATGCCATCTCGTTTTAGTTTCTGAAATACCAAACACATTTGTGTTAGTGTGTGAGAGGGGACATAGAGAGTAGATGGTCTGAATGTGGAGTGTGCTTGAGCTAAATTGATATTTTGAAAGCCGTACTCTGGAATAATTTTCATCAAAAACCTTACATCATTATGCAATAATGACCTCTCAACCCACACGACCTACCCTGATAACATTATCGTTGCCAGTGGCTGCAAAGCACAATAATCCTCAGGTCAATCCAGCAATATTTGTGTGCCCTAAGGGCTTGAAATTTTTGCATTTAAATGCCTTGTTTGCAGTGTTCCTGGGTTCAACAGCATGCATAAACATGAAAAGGACTGTGTTTATGTGCCTTCGCCTTCACTGTGTTCCTATTGATCAACGTTGACAGCTA
The DNA here is from genome assembly GCF_029633865.1 of Lampris incognitus. Classification (NCBI taxonomy): domain Eukaryota; kingdom Metazoa; phylum Chordata; class Actinopteri; order Lampriformes; family Lampridae; genus Lampris; species Lampris incognitus. The sequence continues at coordinate 23,927,092 of NC_079229.1, read as the reverse complement.
CACATGTTGGATAAAGAGAAACATCATAATGATGTATTTTTGTTGCATTATTTATCATGGCTGGCGTAGTAGGGTGATGGTCCCTGAGGTAATACGTCTCCTGATACATTACATCAGACTAAACTGGCCTTCCCTGGGTAATGTTTTGCCTGATGCCTTTTATAACACATCCGTTGTTGTTATGCAACATTTACATTCACGTCGGGGGAATGTGTGTGTGCAGGGTTCAGTTAAAAAATTAATGTTAAGCTTTTTCATGTTTTTCTTCTTTTTCCTGAGTTGGAGTCCTCGAGAAAGGCACAGAACCATTGTTTGCTTAATATGAGACACTTATCGCAATATGTGTTTAATGTATACTAGGAGCGGCATGGTGGCCCAGTGGTTAGCGCTGTTGCCTCACAGCAAGAAGGTCCTGGGTTCGAACCCCAGGCCATCCCAGGTCCTTTCTGTGTAGAGTTTGCATGTTCTCCCCGCGCCTGCATGGGTTTCCTCCGGGTGCTCCGGCTTCCTCCCACCATCAAAAAAGACATGCATGTTCGGGTTAATGACTCCTGTCTGTGTGCCCCTGAGCAAGGCAATGCAAAGAAGAACTGGAGTTGGTCCCCGGGTGCTGCAGCTGCACCGAGCCCACACTACCAGGCTGAAAAATAGCTTCTTTCTACAAGCTGTTGCCCACCTGAACCTGGCTACCCACTGAATGTCTGTAGATATTTTAAAATATTTTGTACTCTTGCTCTTTTTTAACTTATTTTTAGCTTTTGGTCTTCACGTGTGTATATCTTATACTGTGTTTGCTGTGTTTATCTGTGTCTGTCTTGCACTGTTTGGTGAAGCCACAGCCCTAATTTCATTTTTAACATGTGCCTGCACATTGTTTTTAATGACAATAAGTTGAATTGAATTGTATGTGTATATATATATAAAAATAGATAGATAGATAGATAGATAGATAGATAGATAGATAGATACACTGCTCAAAAAAATAAAGGGAACACCTAAAAACACAATATAGACCTCGACGAATGAAATATTTCAGCTGAAAATCTTTATTTATTAGACAGAGGAATGTGTTTAGAGCAAAATAACCTAAGAATGATCAATGGAAATCAAAATCATTAGCCCATTAAGGTCTGGATTCAGAATCATACTCAAAATCAAAGTGGAAAATGAGAACATAGGCTGATCCAACTTCTGTGGAAATTCTTCAAGACGATTCAAAATGAGGCTCAGTAATGTGTGTGGCCTCCACGTGCCTGTATGCACTCCCTACAACGTCTGGGCATGCTCCTGATGAGACGACAGATGGTCTCCTGAGGGATTTCTCCCAGACCTGGATCAGGACATCGGTCAACTCCTGGACAGTCTGTGGTGCGACATCGCGTTGGCGGATGGTACGAGACATGATGTCCCAGAGGTGCTCGATTGGATTCAGGTCTGGGAAACGTGCAGGCCAGTCCATAGCATCAATGCCCTCGACATACAGGAACTGCTGACACACTCTGGCCACATGAGGACGAGCATTGTCATGCATGAGCAGGAACCCAGGGCCCACTGCACCAGCATATGGTCTGACAATGGGTCTGAGGATCTCATCCCGGTACCTAATGGCAGTCATGGTACCTCTGGCTAGCACGTAGAGGTCTGTGCGGCCCTCCAAGGATATGCCTCCCCAGACCATCACTGACCCACCGCCAAACCGGTCATGCTGGAGGATGTTGCAGGCAGCAGAACGTTCTCCACAGCGTCTCCAGACTCTCTCACGTCTGTCACATGTGTTCAGTGTGAACCTGCTCTCATCTGTGAAGAGCACAGGGCGCCAATGGCGAATCTGCCAACCAAGATGTTCTCTGGCAAAGGTCAATCGGGCTGCACGGTGTTGGGCTGTGAGCACAGGCCCCAATTGTGGACGTCGGGCCCTCATACCATCCTCATGCATTCTGTTTCTCAATGTTTGAGCAGAAACCTGCACATTAGTGGCCTGTTGAAGGTCGTTTTGTAGGGCTCCGGCAGTGCTCCTCCTGTTCCTCCTTGCACAAAGGACCAGATAGCGGTCCTGCTGCGGGGTTGTTGTCCTCCTGCGGCCCTCTCCACGTCTCCTGGTGTACTGGCCTGTCTCCTGGTACCTCCTCCATGCTCTGGACACTGTGCTGGGAGACACATCAAATCTTCTTGCCACAGCACGCATTGATGTGCCATCCTGGATGAGCTGCACTACCTGAGCAACTTCTATAGGTTGCAGATACCGCCTCATGCCACCTCTAGTGGTGAGGGCACTAGCAAAATGAAAAACTAACCAAAGATCGGCCAGAAAAGATGAGGACAGGCAAATGGTCTGTGGCCACCACCTGCAAATCCATTCCTTTTATAGGGGTTGTCTTGCAAATTGTCTAATTTCCACCTGGTGGAAATTAGACAATTTACCAACAGGTGAAATTGATTCACAAATCAGTGTTGCTTCCTAACTGGACAGGTTGATATCTCAAAAGTGTGATTGACTTGGAGCTACATTGCATTGCTTATGTGTTCCCTTTATTTTTTTGAGCAGTGTAGATAGATAGATAGACAGATATAGATAGATATACAGATGCAGGAAAAAAAGTTTTAATACACAGCAGTACTATGTATTAAAACTTTTTTCCTGCATCTGTATTGATATTCCGCTCCTCATTAGTTGAGCACTTCTATCAACACCATTGACAGTTTCGGAAAAAAAAAAAAAAACGCTATATATATAACTTTTTTAAAAGAAACACTCAATGGTAGGGATAGTGCTCAACAAATAAGGAGCAAAATAATCCAGTTAGTCAAGTAAATGCTCTATGAGACAGTTCAAGCCTGTTTCACGCCATGCCTAGGGCATCACAGGGCAGACATGTATTTTGAGTTTGTGGTCACTTGTTATATATATATATATATATATATATATATATATATATATATATATATATATATATATATAAAATATATAGACAAAAGTATTGGGACACACCTCTTAATCATTGAATTCAGGTGTTTCATTCAGACCCATTGCCACAGGTGTATAAAATCAAGCAGCTAGCCATGCAGTCTGCATTTACAAATATCTGTGAAAGAATGGGTCGTTCTGAAGAGCTCAGTGAATTCAAGCGTGGTACTGTCATAGGATGCCTCCTTTGTAATAAGTCAGTTCGTGAAACTTCTCCCCTGCTAGATATTCCACGGTCTACTGTAAGTGGTATCATTGAAAAGTGGAAGCATTTAGGAACAACAGCAACTCAGCCATGAAGTGGCAGACCACGTAAAGTGGGCAACGAATTCTGAGGCGCATAGTGCGTAAGAGTCGCCAACGCTCTGTTGACTCAACAACTGCAGAGTTCCAAACTTCCTCTGGCATTAACATCATTACAAAAACTGTGAGCCAGGAGCTTCATGGAATGGGTTTCCATGGCCGAGCAGCCGCATGCAAGCCTTACATCACCAAGCACAATGCCAAGCGTTGGATAGAGTGGTGTAAAGCACGCTGCCACTGGACTCTGGAGCAGTGGAAATGTGTTCTGTGGAGTGACGAATCATGCTTCTCTGTCTGGTAGTCTGATGTACGAGTCGGGGTTTGGTGGATTCCAGGAGAACATTACCTGCCCGACTGCATTGTGCCAATTGTAAAGTTTGGTGGAGGAGGGATAATGGTATGAGGTTGTTTTTCAGGGGTTGGGCTACGCCCCTTAGTTCCAGTGAAGGGAAATCTTAATGCTTCAGCATACCAAGACATTTTGGACAATTCTATGCTTCCAACGTTGTGGGAACAGTTTGGGGAGGGCCCTCTTCTGTTCCAGCATGACTGCCCAAGTGCACAAAGCAAGGTCCATTAAGACATGGTTGGTGAGTTTGGTGTGGAAAAACTTGACTGGCCCACAGAGCCCTCACCTCAACCCCAACGAACACCTTTGGGATGAACTAGAATGGAGATTGTGAGCCAGGTCTTTTCGTCCAACATCAGTGCCTGACATCACAAATGCTCTTCTGGATGAATGCGCAAAAAGTCCCACAGACACACTCCAAAATCTTGTGGAAAGCCTTCCCAGAAGAGTGGAAGCTGTTATAGCTGCAAGGGGGGGGGGGGGGGGCAAACTCCATATTAATGCCTATGGATTTAGAATGGGATGTCATAAAAACTCCTGCAGGTGTAATGGCCGGGTATCCCAATGATTTTGTACAGTGTGTGTGTGTGTGTGTGTATATATATGCATATATGCATATATATATATATATATATATATAGAAAAAAACTGCTATAATGCTATATATATATATATATATATATATATATATATATATATATATATATAGCATTATAGCAGTTTTTTTCTTCCAAAACCATCAATGGTGTTGATAGAAGTGCTCAACTAATATATATATATATATATATATATCATATGGCCAACTATCTTCTGTACATATACAACTGAAAAATGTAATTGAGATAAAAAAAAAAAGCTTGTAAATGGTTTCTATTGCTTAAAGGCTTGAGATTTAAAACATGTTGGATGAAGTCTTGAATGCTGCAGATACAGATAGAGGGTTTGGTACACAGCTGTATTGACACGCTCAGCAAAGCCTGTGATATCATCACAACTCTGACAGCTAAAGCCACTGCCATTAAAATGCCCTGATCCTCTCTTTGATCACATTACAGTACATTAGTCATTTAGCCGACGCTTTTATCCAAAGCGACTTGCAATAAGTGCATTTAACATAGGAAATCAGGAGAACTACTAGTCATCAGAGGTCATAAGTGCATCTTCTCTCTAAACAAGCATCTAAGAGCAAAACCAGTGCTAAAGTAAAAGCGCAAGAAAGATTTTTTTTTAAAATGAGTGAATACAATAAGTGCTAAGAGCAAGTAACAGGTTAGTAGTTCTTGAAGAGGTGAGTTTTCAACCTGCGCCGAAAGATGGGCAGCAACTCCGCTGTCCTGACATCAGTGGGGAGTTCATTCCACCACTGTGGGGCCAGGACAGAAAAGAGCCGTGACCGGGTCGATCGGCAGCAGGGGCCTCTGAGAGACGGGGCACCCAGGCGTCCCGAGGCAGCAGAGCGAAGTGGTCGGACGGGGGTGTAGGGCTTGACCATGGCCTGGAGACAGGAAGGAGCTGCTCCTTCCACTGCCCTGTAGGCTAGCACCAGAGTCTTAAACCGGATGCGAGCAGCTACTGGGAGCCAGTGTAGGGACATGAGAAGGGCAGTTGTGTTGGAGAACTTAGGGCGGTTGAACACCAGACGAGCTGCAGATTTCTGAACAAGCTCCAGAGGTCTGATGGCCGACGCCGGGGCACCAGCAAGGAGGGAGTTGCCATAGTCCAGCTGGGGTATGACCAGAGCTTGGATGAGCACCTGTGCCATCTCGTCGGTGAGGAATGGGTGAATCCTCCTGATGTTATAGAGGAGAAATCTGCAGGAGCGAGCAACCGATGCAACGTTTTCAGCAAACGACAGTTGGTTGCCTGGGATCACACCCAGATTCCTCGCAGTCCGAGTTGGCGTCACCACAGTGTTGTCAACGGTGATGGCCAGGTCTCGGTGCGGGCAACCTTTCCCCAGGAGGAGCATCAGCTCTGTCTTGTCCAGATTGAGCTTCAGGTGGTGTGTCGCCATCCACTCCGAGATGTCAGTCAAGCACGCAGCAATGCGTGTCTCTACTTGTGTGTCAGAGGGAGGAAAGGACCAGATCAGCTGGGTGTCATCGGCATAACACACACACACATATATATATATATATATATATATATATATATATATATATATATATGAGAGTCAACTAATGCTTGAGGCTGCATTTGAACAGTTGTTGTATATTCCCCCATGCTCCGCTGAGTTATCAGCATGGCCTTATTGCCTCTCTAAATTTAAGACACGGACAAAAGTTACTGTTGCGTAACAGAAAAAAACAACATAAACATGATTTAATTCAATGACAGGAAGGAAACGGTGGACATGTGTATCGTATAGCAAGGTGGTGATTAGCACGGCCAAAACGGGATCAAAATGAAGATATCAACACAAATATTGACGTTCCTTTCCCACTTTGCATGAGAAACAGCTTAATGGATTTATTCGTGTAATCAGAGTGAGGACAATAATGCGATTATTCCATGTAAATGTGGCAACAGAACTACCAAAACATGCTCAGATGCAGTTGTCAATGCTGCTGCGATTGGCTGCTGCCGGCCAAGTGGAGATGAAGTATTGGATTTCTCTCAAGTGTCTGACAGTGCTGGCTGTCTGCACACTCTGCTTTGTGCCTGTGTGTGTGTGTGTGTTCTTCTACCCACGCACACACACACATGCGGTGTGTGTGTGTGTGTGTGTGTGTGTGTGTGTGCGTGCGCGCGTGTGTGTGTGTACTCTGTATTCCTATATTTGTGGGGACCACGACTCCCCACAAATATAGGAAAGTGAAGACCATTGTGCTAACCGTGGACATTTTTTCAGACCTAATTTTTTCATTGGGATATTTTAGGATTAGGATTTGGGTTTAGGGATAAATTAGGATTAGGATTGAGTTAAGGTTAAGCACGTAGTTCTGATGGTAAAGGTTAGAGTTAAGGGAATGAATGTGGTCACTGAAGGTTGTCATGAATATAGGAAGACAAAGCTCTGTGTGTGTGTGTGTTCTTGTACTGCTCTCTTTGTGAGGACCAATTTGAGTTTTTCACCATCAAGAGTGGGGACATTTTTGCAAAGTGGGGACATTTTGGCTGGTCCTCATGTCTTTAAGGATCTATTTGAGGTTCAAGACTTGGGATTGGAGTTAGGGATGGAATTAGGATTAGGTAATAGTTTGGGGAAGGGTTAAGGTTAGGCATAGAGTTATGATGGTTAGGATCTAAGGTTAGGATTAAGGGCTAGGGAATTAATGTAGTCAAGGGGTCCTCACAAAGATATACATACGAGAGAAAGAGTGTGCATGTGTGTGTGTGTGTGTGTGTGTGTGTGCGCGCGCATCAAAGAGAGACACAAAGGTTGAATAAGAGAGCTTTCAGAGCTCTTGGTGTCGGATGTTGGGGTGTGTAAAACCGGAGAATCGCCACCAAGGCACCTGTTGTGTTGAAAGCTCCCATAGGGTGCAGGGGGCTGTTTCGGTGTCAAGCTCATTTCCTTCAAATTCACTCTACTGCATCAACACATCAGCACGGCGCATAACACCAGCGCTCTGCGGAGGCACTGGGGCAGCTTAAAACCTTCTGACACCTTAACATATAGCATCCCTCACTCATAGCAATAGGAGCAGATGCCATTTTGTCATGAACCACCGTGGACTTTTAGTATGTATCTCGGCGTAGGGAGTCGAGTTGAAAGGGATGGTTTCACTGCAACCAATGAGAGCCATCAACGCTACTGTATCACAGCTTTTTTTTAATCGCAATTTTCCAATGCTAGCTAAAGGTAACAAATTACATTTTTTCCCCAGTTTCCACATCAATTAAAAAAATGATGTCTTAATTATGATAATTTAGTTTTTGCCTTGCAATTCCCCCCCCTCCCCAAGGAGAGCCATAATTAATCCACCTGTTATTCAATATGCTGATGAAGACACCTCTGAGGTAATAGCATTACAATGTCGGCAATAGCGCCACAGTGCATCAATGCGTGCTACTTTCAACCTGCAAAGAGATGATTAAGCCTTCGTGAGTGGTTTCCTCCAATGAATCACAACCGCACTGATGGGCAAACTCCAATGCAGACACCGGGGACCACAGAACCGGATGTAAATTTTCATTTGTGGAAAAGTGTTGGGTGGATCTCATTTCCTGACAGCCAGCTGCACTAACCTGTGATCTTATACATGATAGTTATTCTCTTTACATCCATTGGGAGTTTCTCCACATCTCCCCACCACCAGTCAGCAAATGCATTTACATATACCAAAACTCTAGACACAACATTTCACGGAAAAAAAAGAAAAGAAAAGGAAATTGGACTGGATGACTTCTCTATGGAGGAAAAGTAATTGATTAAGCAAATCTAAAGTTGTGCTGAGCGTTGGGGATTTCTGTCCATAGTGGTACATCATCACCCCAGTCCTGACTTGATTTTATTCCAGCAAAACGCCAGTTAGTACTCGTCACTTTTCTTATAACCTGGGTCTATTTTTTGTAGTTTTAGCTATGCATGTGCATGTCGGCTGGGATATCATTTTAATTTCCAGCTTCACTGGGAAGATTTTGGATCCAGGACCACCGCTGGGGCGGCATGGTGGCGCAGTGGTTAGCATGGTCGCCTCATAGCAAGAAGGTCCTGGGTTCGAACCCCGGGGTTGTCCAGACTTGGGGGTCATCCCGGGTCGTCCTCTGTGTGGAGTTTGCATGTTCTCCCCGTGTCTGCGTGGGTTTCCTCCGGCTGCTCCAGTTTCCTCCCACAGTCCAAAGACATGTAGGTCAGGTGAATCAGCCATACTAAATTGTCCCTAGGTGTGAATGTGCATGTGTGTGTGTTGGCCCTGTGATGGACTGGCAGCCTGTCCAGGGTGTCTCCCCGCCTGCTGCCCAGTGACTGCTGGGATAGGCTCCAGCATCCCTGCGACCCCGATTGGGATAAGTGGCTTGGATAATGGATAGATGGATGAGCCACCGCTGGACACAGCTTCACAATGACGTCTTATGCGCAAACCGAACATGCCCATCAAACATGTTCAATGAACAAGTTCAATTTAACCTGATGATCTCAACCACATATTTGGGAGGGAAAGCAAAAGTGTGAAGTTATAACTCAAAATGTCCATTATTATCAATGGTCCATCACATTGCTGAGCTGCTTCCTGGTTCAACTTAATGGAATAACAAGCCTATACGTAGTATAGGTAGTAGAAGCAGTCAAACTATCTGGCTAGCGCGATTAACAAGTCGCAGATAATGAGAAATCATGTACACAGTCTAAGTGAAGTGTTAGTTTGTTTTTTTGTTGTCGTAAAAAAAAAAAAAAAAAAAAAAAAAAAACAGTATCCAGCATTTATCCTGTGTCTAAAATCTCCAAATCGAAACCTCTGAGTAATAATGATATCATAACCAAGGCTGGGTGTTTGTCACGGAAGTCACGGGTGTCATGGATTCCATGATTTTCGCCATTTTTTTGCCATGTCAGTTTTTAGTGCTTTCCGTGATTTTTCTACAGTTTTGAATGGCAGCCTAACTGTCAATCTTAACGTAGCCTACAATATGATCTGTATAGGCACTAAGCATTTTAACCATCACTTCTGAACCGCATATAGCCTAGCATTGTACATTTTGACCTACACTCCGACCCATAGATTGTCCCAATTAGCGGACGTTTACAGTGTAATGTTACGTTCCCATGGTTACGTTAGAAGTGCGAATGAATGAACAGCTAACGTTAGTCACGGTCCGATCAAAAACTTCAAAATGAGTAAAACGGCAAAGACCTCCGCTAAAGCACGATCCCTACAATACCCAGAACAAATGTTTCATGTCAGTGGTGGTTTGTTATTTTGCTCAGTGTGTAACATCCCGGTGGACTACACTCGAAAAGCAAGTTGCGATAAGCAGTTGCAGACAAACGTCCATAAAAAGAAAACCGCAGATTGGGCCATTGAAACCAAGAAGAGTCGAAAACTGCAGAAAACGGTGTCAGAGCTGTTTCAAGCTAAAACAATCGCACAATTGCATAGACAGAGTGAGGTAATTAAACTTACAGAAGCTTTCACTTCAGCCAACATCCCCTTTCACACACTGGACAATGTTGGCCTGAAGTCCTGTCTGGAACGCCATCTCCGCGACATCGGAGTAATTCCAAGTGCCTGTCAACTCTGATGCACCTACCTGCCTAGCATATTCGTGAAACACGTGAACGAGATCAAAGACAAACTCAAAGTTTGTGATGGAATTAGCATTGTTGCTGACGAGGCAAACTTTTAAAAAAAATGTATTCAAGCACTTGTTACTGTTGCTACAGTTGCGCATGTTATTTCAATAATTTACCACTACTGTGCATGAGATCTCTTGGTTAATTGAATGCATTCAAGCTATTCAAAACACTCCGTGATTTCTGCCTCTTTCTTTTCAGTTTTCCGTGATTGTCTACAACTTTGCCGTGATTGCTCCGTGACTTTAGTCAATATTTTCCATGACAAACACCCAGCCTTAATCATAACTGATGACTAAAACTATGAAAATAAGACAGGTTGTTAAAAAAAATTCCTTTGGCAACTTTTCCAAGATTATAACTATGATGTCATATCAGTGTCTGGCGCTGCTTCATTGATCGGATGCTATAAGATTGACTTTGTGTGCTAATACAATGTTTGTTTTACCTTTTCCCTCTGATTGCGCTTTAAAGCTACAATCCTGAAGATGTGCATGCAAACAAATGTCATCCGTGATACTCTTCGTTGCAGGCGTATTTAAGAGAGAAGCTTATCCTTGGACATCCTAACCATGAATGCCCACAGTTGCTGATTTTAATGGCCACTTCCTGGATGGACTTTCCCAGGAAATAGATGCATTGCAAAATCTGGCAGTTCATGCTGGTGGAAAGAAATTCTCTCTTATGTTTCAGATTGATGTAGACAATTGTGAAAGCTCGCGGAGGGCAGGAATGGGAATAAGAAAAAAATACAATTGCAACAAATTGGGATGTCATCCGGATTTGCTGTCATTGTCTGCAGATGCTGGAGTGCTAGGAGGAATCAATCAAAATGGGGTTATTGCTTCACAATGTACGGCATCAGCCTGAAATATTCAACTTTTCTCCTTAAAGCGGTAAAGTCAATGCTGGTAGTCACCTTTTCTTCTTTTTTTTTTTTCCATTTTAAACAGCCGTTGTCTGCTTAATGTTAAAACGCCACTGTATTTCATTGTTGTTGCTGCAACATCCACGCACTTTGGAAAGGTATGAGTCATATTGTTTGCTGCTTCAATCAGAGCTTTTCTTTATATATTCTAAGAAACGTTTACCAAGCCATGTAAACATAGATCTTTTGAATAATAGGCAGGCTGTTGATCACAGTTACTCGGTCACAATGCCTTCATTAGTGACTGCTGATGTCATAATACAAGTACTTTCACACAAACCCTCAGCAGTACATGTTCCCATTTAAAGTGTTCTCTCAAATAGCTGCCGCCTTATTATGCTGATATTTGCAGAGTATTAAGTGTTGTTCAGACATGTTTATCGAGAATTGTCTGATTTTGTATTGTCAATTGTGAACGAGTAGGATTGATCAGGTTGCGGTTTGTAAACACGACGTTCAAACTTGGCCCCTCCCCCCAGTTTAACGTCACCAGAAGGACACGCCCCCTGACCGCAGTAGCCAGAACACAACCCGGTGTACAAGGCCAACTCCGCATCGCTCTTCATCCCCATCCTCTCCTTCGGTGCTCCTTCAGTGTCCAACCCCAGATTCGCTCTCATTTTGGACCGAGTTTTGTCCGGTTGACATTTCGCCTCGCTATATTTGCGGTTTTTCGGCGCCGTGTCCGCCATTTTCGGAGCTTCCTCTTGGATGCGTGCTTACGATCGCCACACTGCCTAAAGGTTAACGCACAGAAACGTCCCGTACACAGCAAAAAAAAGAAAGAAAAGAAAGAAAAGCAAAATAAGAAAATACAGAGGACAGGGTCTCTGCAGATACTGACACTGCCACACACCTCTAGTGGGTCATAAGTGATGATTGATTTTTGTATGAGTCTACACATTGATTTTTAGGAAAATCCTACTCATTCTACCTTTAAATACCCTTCTTAGTGTTGACGAGATATTGCTTCGTATGGAAGTGCCTTGGCAGTGACTCTGTATGAACTAAAAGCTGTCTGAAATACAAAAATATGAACTGAGAGCGGGGAAAAGGGGGGGGGGATACTTATAGTTGACTGCCCACTACAGACAGACAAACAAAAGAAGCCCTGTATCATAACAGCAATATTTACCACAGTGTTCTCCCTTTCATTTACCAAAGCCACGTGGGAGCTTTTGCAATATTTTAGGGCAAGAGGTGAGTAGGTCAGGAATGATTTTTGATTGATTCTGCCTCTTATCAGTCTTGCTGGGGAGTTTTGTGCAGGCTGATACATGAGAGAGACTGTTGTTGTGATCAGATAGAGGATGTTTTACAGTATGACTGCACCAGGCACCATTAGGTGGGCCTACGTACAGGCGTTGACAGCTCAGCAAAGCCTGCAAGTGGGGTTAGAAAGATAAAGGCAATTTGAGCCAGAAACTAGGTAATTTTCCCGTATGAATAATGACATCTTAGCATCTTGGTAGGAAATTACAAAACACTGCAATCCTCTCGCCATGTCCGCTCTAGACGGCCACCTTGTGATTGATGGGTGATCTATCAAAATGAGCATTATGTCAGCTGGGCCATTTTGAAGGTTTTTGGTCTTTTGCAGCCTAAAAAAAAAAAGGTTACTCTTACTGAAAGCGGAATAACAATCAATGTGGTGCATGTAAGATTTTTGTAACTGAGCTATGTGCCACATCTCATCGTGCTATTAACTTTCACGGCCATGAGAGATCCTTTTCCCCTTAATTCCGCGGCTTAGTGACAGGCTGGTAGCCCACGGTGTGGCAGGGGATGTAAATGTCCAGAACAGGGTAATTGCTCTGGTATCGAGGGGATGGGACCAAATTGGAATGAGTCTTGGAGGTCGGCGTGGCGTTGATTGAGAAGCAGCAGTGGAGACGAGAAGGGGCAGGCTGGCCTCCGCAGCGGCAAAGATAAGGAGCACGCAGACAAAAAGACTGGGGAGACCCGGGCACCTAATAGAGGTATGTGCGGGCTGCTTGCATGGGCACACGAGCAAGCAAGCAAGTAAGAAACAGGATAGTCCCCACCATAATTTGGCCATGGCGTGGGAGGTTTCCTTAACCCCATCTTGTGCTCAGACAGTCTCATCAGCACTTAATGAATGCACATGGGGTGAACCAAACCATAGAGGCATACTGGCGACTGCTACAATGCAGGGTATTACTATAATGAATGTGCTATGCAGCCTAGTGATATTAAGCTCAAGGTGTCCTGAAGCAGCATGCCAGGGACAGCACGTGTGCTGCTGTAGCCAGCTAGCTAATGTCGGCTTCGTAGCAAACTCTACATACTCTGCATGCTTTACAGGGGTTGGTTGTTATCAAATAATATCTTTTTTCGGTTTGGTATAGTGAAAAATGAAAAACCATGACAGCTGAAATAGTTGATTGTGTGGAAGCCTTGCAGAAAGTATATAAGTCACTCAAAGGGGTGGTAATGAAGAGGAATAGTAGTCTGGCAAGTAATCTGATTGCCTACCGTTAGTCGAATCTCTCCCAAACAATTTGAAGTGAGAGATTTGGGTGCCCGGGTGATTTGTGAACGCTTCCTTTTTTCCCCATCACTGTGCAGACAAAACTGGCTCTTTCAATGCAGACCTGCACGCAACCCTGATCAACCCGGAGACCCCCAGATAATTAAAGGAAAAGACGGGAACTTGGGATGATCTGCGGATCCTGATGCACAGCCATGAAGGTCGCCATTCAAGCACCACTCGTGATCTGCCCCGGCTGCCTTTGGCGGGGGGGAGGGGGGCGCCGAGGTCACAGCATCGCCCAGCTTGATCACGGTTTGCTCTCTCCTTTGTTGTGCCTGGTTTTCTCTCTCCGGTTCGGTCTCTGGATATAATGACCCCTGCATTGCTGTGCCCCATCCTGCTACCACGAGATTAAAGGATGGCATTTGTGATGTGATAAAATGGTAGCGGTAATTAAAACGGACTTGTTTTTGGAGCAAAATCACGCACTAGTACTTTCTTTTTGTCTTCTATGTTGAAACAACTGAACTTCTGGGAGAAAGAAAAAAAAAAGGCAACCAGGACATATATCTGTCAGTGTTTCCGTGATGCATGATAGCCAGAATATTTCCTTTATCGGTGAAGAGCACTGTACTCTGCCTTGCTCCCAGCAACACGCCTCCCCTGACTCCCAGATAAAACATGGGGTCTGTCACACGGGCATGCGCCGAGGCCCCGCCAGGGAAGCCCTAATGATTGCAATAAAAAACAAATGCAAATGATTACCTTGGGGTTCCCTCTTGTGTGGAGTCTGTCGCTCAGCCTCTGGCTGTCAGGATGGATCGCTGCCATCATCTGTGGACACGGAGAGTTAGGAAAATAAACACCGACTGACTGGGCCAGCACAGGCAGCAACAGCGCAATACCAATAACACTATTATCCGTTACACCGTCAAATGGTAAGCCAAGACAATTTTGGGGAAAAGAATGTCTAACCCGCAGTTCTGATTGGACAAAATAGGGCCGGTCAATCTACCCAGATCACCTTGAGCTATAACTTTCTATGTTTTGCAAGGATTTCTAGACTGACACTCGGGGTTGGGGTTTTTACGTGATTGGCATGTCATGTTGCAGACCTGTCCAGCTGAATCATTAGAGCATCCTGTTTCACGGCGCCATACGTTACTGCGTTTTGTGACCTAGGACTTGAAAAGCACTAAAGTAATGCATCGTTAATTCCTCCATGTTCAAGGAATTGACCAGACTGCTGTCACTCCAAAAAATGTGTGTTGCAATAAAAAGCTTTACCATTTTGTAATGTAGTGTCTCTTGGAGCTTTACCGTGCACAGCAACTAAGTAATGATGAGATTATCGCTGGAAATAGACCTACAAGGAGAAATCTGAAACACCATTCAAAGCTTTCTGGGAGTAAAATATGGACAAATTTAGGACAAAGTTTGCTCAAATTTGTCCTTTACTCTGACCAAAAAGAATCTCTCATGTTTCCTTAAACAGTTTTGGGAAGGCTTGGGAGATTTGTAAATGAGATCTATATAGTTTATGGTTTAACACTATGTCATTAATGAACCATAAAACTGCTGATTTAGCCTTAAACAAATTTGTTGAAGCAGCTGGGGTGCAAGAAATAGGTCCACACACACACACACACACACACACACACACACACACACACACACACAAACAAATGAAAGTCAGCCCAAATACACTGCTCAAGCAATCAAAAAGCACCCACCTAGAATATATTGACTGATTAATTTGAATGTTTTAACTTTGTCCTTTTAAATTAATGTTGTGT
The DNA here is from genome assembly GCF_029633865.1 of Lampris incognitus. Taxonomy (NCBI): domain Eukaryota; kingdom Metazoa; phylum Chordata; class Actinopteri; order Lampriformes; family Lampridae; genus Lampris; species Lampris incognitus. Next base: position 23,912,019 of record NC_079229.1, on the reverse strand, counting down.
GTGTGTGTGTGTGTGGGGGGGGGGGGTATCCAGGTAGCGCCGTGGTCTATTCCGTTGCCTACCAACAAGGGAATCACCAGTTTGAGTCCTCGTGTTACCTCCGGCTTGGTCGGGCGTCCCTACAGACACAATTGGACATGTCTGCGGGTGGGAAGCCGGATGTGAGCATGTGTACTGGTCGCTGCACTAGCGCCTCCTCTGGTCAGTCGGGGCGCCTGTTCAGGAGGGAGGGAGAACAGGGGGGGATAGTGTGATCCTCCCACGAGTGCTACATCCCCCTGGTGAAACTCCTCACTGTCAGGTGAAAAGAAGCGGCTGGCGACTCCACATATATTGGAGGAGGCATGTGGTAGTCTGCAGCCCTCCCCACCCTCAGAGGGGGTGAAGCAGCGACTGAGACGGCTCAGAAGAGTGGGGTAATTGGCCAAGTACAACTAGGGAGAAAAGGGGGAACCCCCCCCCCAAAAAGGAAAAATTAATGTTGTGTTTTGAGTTTTAGCATGATAACCCTCCCCCGGTTTTCCTTGCATTGTCCTTATGTCAGGGATGTTCACCGGGTTGACCGTTTCCCCGTCTGAATCCGCACCTTTTCGACGATTTCAAATTTCGAAGTGTGTTTAGTTCGTTTCATCAGTCCATCAATCTATTTTTTCCACCATCGGGAGGGAGGCTGGGCATCAGTCCCCGCTGTCAGCGTCAGTTGTCATTTTGAAGGCGCTTTGAATCTGGCTGGCGATAACAGCTGCAGGAAGATTAAAAACTCAAGATTTCGACATCGTGTTTGAATTAGCTGTTGGATGTGAGCGTAAAGTTCAGGGAACCACAAGAGAGAAATCTGGTCAAACCAAACAAAAGCGTGGCGGTGCTGCATTTGATAACCACGTGCCCTTGTTTCCTGCAGCGAGGCCTCGGGGCCCCGGTGACAGGAGGGAAGGCTTGGCTTTTGGCCTGGTAATATTATCATCGAATCATAATGTGTTGAGCACTCTGCCTTCAAAGTTTTATAAAGTACTACACACGACACGGAGTCAAGGTTACACATGAAAAGGATGCAGACAAAAAACAAACAAAAAACAAAAAAACAAAACACGAGAGACATGAATCAAGATGGGGAGGGTAAGGGCTGTGTCTGTAGACAGGCCTGGTGCAGATAGCTGCAGGGTGTGCAGCAAAAAATAAAAGTCTGAACAAACCAAAAAGCACTTATGACACAGAAATGCTAACAAACACCCTTGTATCAGCGACGGAACAACAGTGTGGGAGAAATATTATTGCATAACAGCGCGCCCATGGAAATAAATAACCATAGATTTTGCCGTCGGCCCGCTGTCAGCAGGTGAAGCGTGCTGTGAGATTTGTGACACCAGTTAAGGCGATGTGAGATAAGCTCACTGGGGGGGCCAGGAGGACGTCGTCTGCAGACAGGAAGACAATACGGTGTCATAATTGGCACTAACTCCTATGACAAAGTATGTGGACTTATTTTCTCCCCTTCTGGAAATCAATACAGCAAATACCTGATGGGATTTTTTTCCCCCCCTTCAAGATTGAGTTTTGTTGGGGGTTGTTTTGCAGCAAAAGGGTACCTACAATGCTGCTGCACACTGTGACAATGGATGAAAATAATGAGTACTGTGGTGTTACGGCTCTGGCATTACTGCAAATCGCTCAGAGTGCAAACTATCAAACCCCTGCTACAAACACTAAAATACAAGATTCACTTCTTTTTGGGCTCTAGGTGCCATGATAACAAACCGAGCAACAACTTTATAATTAATTTGTGGGCGTCTGGGTGGCATGGAGATCATTCCATTGCCTACCAACACAGGGATCGCCGGTTCAAATCCCCGTCTTACCTCCGGCTTGGTCGGGCGTCCCTCCAGACACAATTGGCCGTGTCTGTGGGTGGGAGGCTGGATGTGGGTATGTGTCCTGGACGCTGCACTAGCGCCTCCTCTGGTCGGTCGGGTAGGCTGTTGGGGGGGGGGGGAATAGCGTGATCCTCCCATGTGCTACTTCCCCCTGGTGAAACTCCTCACTGTCAGGTGAAAAGAAGCGGCCGGCAACACCACGTGTATTGGAGGAGGCATGTGGTAGTCTACAGCCCTCCCCGGATCGGCCGGGGGGGACAGCGACCGGGACAGCTCAGAAGAGTGGGGTAATTGGCCGGGTACACTTGGGGAGAAAAACGGGGGGGGGGGGATTGTTGACATGCTTTATTTACATCAAGATGCTCACTTTGTCTTGCAGAGATGATGATGTGTGTGACTTGTACAGCCGGCTCTCCAGATGTTGATGGAGATCCTTCAAGACTCGAATATGGGAGACCGTGTATAAAGCACATCCGTTTGCCTCAGTCTGTTTAGACATTAGACCATACATAGAGCTCTGCTAATGTGCTTTTTAAAGGTGGGGTAAAAAAAAGAAGACGATTTTTAAAATGGCTTTAGTCCATTTCCCTTCCTCTAGATTTTGGAAATGGATGTGGTATTAAGCATTAAACTGGCGCAATATCCCTACCGCAGGAGGAGAGAATTATAATGAAGCATGATGTCGTTAGGGCCATTCTCCAAGTTTTAGGTAGACTGCTAAAATGACTTTCTTAATGATCTAAATTTAAATAATGAATTCCACGACAGATTTGGAACGCTGATGTGGCGATGATTAGGATATATGACTAAAAGACCAGATGTGCCAAACCACCTCTGTGCGATCCGTGAAACGCTCACATGATTAATGGTGACTTCTGACTTTTATGCTCGCGGAGCGGCTTGACTCTGTGCGATAGCTGCCGTCACGGACAGAGATAAACTGTGTGCCCGATGTGGCTCTGCGAGGAGGGCGTCTGAAAGAGGTGTGCGAGATGTTTGCAGCTGTTTCCACAGCGCTCCCCCATCAGAGCTGCGTCAAGAATCAGGAACATTTTATTTGTCGTTTCACGTCATGTACTTGTGCACGTGAGATGTAACGAAATGTTGTTTCCCCCAGCCCACGGCAGTGCAACCCAAAGACAAAAACATATATCCAGAAACTACGAGAACACACATATCAAAACTACAACACATTCCAAACTAGAACATATATATCCAAACTAACAACACACATATATCCAAACTAGAACATATATATCCAAACTAGAACATATATATCCAAACTAACAACACACATATATCCAAACTAGAACATATATATCCAAACTAGAACATATATATCCAAACTAAACATATATATCCAAACTAACACAAATATCCAAACTAAGCAACAAGAAAATCACTGTCCAAAAGAACGACGGCCAGCCAGGATGACTGTGGGAACTGCCGGTCTACAGGGGCTAGCAGTTAGCTTAGCGTGCCCCGCCTCCACGTCCCGTCAGCCCGCGCTCGGTGCTTCCCCTGCAGGCGCAGCTCCAGGCAGGGCCGTGGTCCCTGGGCCCACAGGACGCGGCAGACCAGGCTCCACCAGCCGATCCAGCACCAGCTCTCCCAGCCAGACACCCTCGACACACCTCCCCGCACACCCAAAGCATAGCAGCTGACAGGGAGAAGCTGGAGACACCTCCTATGTGAGATCCTCACTCGCTGGTGAATCAAACTGTGAAATATCTCACCACCCAGTAAACACTGGCTTGCATATACATGGAGCCAGTGTTTTTTGTAGGTTTTTTTTTTAAAATTATTATTTGTCAACATATCATGTGGTGACAGAATCATCACAAATGCAGGGCGGTTCAGCTGTCGCCCACCAATGATATACAGTCTCGCACTAGACACACAAATCTATTTGACATGAAATGCACCATTGCAACTTTTTTTTTTCCTGTCTATTTCCAATCCGCAGCTGCTATCAGACCTAACAACCCTCGACTCTGTTTGGGCCTGTGGGCAGATAGGACCGAACCTCACTGGAAACGGTCGCGCTTACCACCTGATATCTAAAAACTCTGGTTGTTTATTCGGTGGCGTACGAACACTAAGACACGGGCAGCACACAAATCAGCGTTGTTCCATTTCCGAAAATGGCCTTGAGGCCCTTCATGGTCGCCACAGACAGATAGCAGGAGATGGAGCCAGCATGTTAACAGGCTCCCTCGGACACCTGCAACCAGAAATTCCACACGGGCTTTAGGATCCTGTCATCCAGAGGAGCCTGCAGATCACACTTCCTCAAACCAATTAACAGAGGGCGTTGCACTTGAACCAAGTGCAAAGTTGTATTGTCGTCGGCTCTCTCAAGAGTGTGTACTCACAGAAGCCAGACATCAATGCTATCAGCTTCCACCCAACACTTGGTTTGTGCTACGGGGACACCTGCTGGTTTTGCCTTTCCTGTTGTTTTGACAGCTGGTGCAGCTCGGTGAAAATTTCCCTGCTTACACGTAGCATTTAAACTCTGTCCTCGGTTATCCGTGGCTATAGGTGAAAAGAGGGGTGTTTTGTGTGACTGCAGCTTATTCGCACATCTAACACCGCAAACAAAGGCAGATGTGTGTAGATTGGCATTTAAGATTCTGATTTAATTAGCTTTGACTCCTGGGGGTGCCTCTAAGGTAGTTACTCCTACATGCTGCAAAACTCATTATGGGTGAATTAATGAAGTGGGACGTGCACTTGGCACCATCCATGTGGCATGCACTGATGCATTATGTATTATTATTATTATTATTTTTACTATCATTATTTAGTGCATGAACAAATCAAGTTTGTTTGCCGGGGTATATTTAGGGGACAGCTACGAGGGACATGCGTTGACTTGAAGGTCTAATCCACCTCACATATACTGCCACTCCAACCACGCAGACAAGCTTCGCCTTTTCAACACCCCCCCCCCCCCGCACACCTCCTTTTTCCATCGCCCACATGCACATTACTTTCAATACTGCTTTTTGACATCCTTACCCTACCATTCAACACTATCATGGTCTCAGTATTTCATTGTACTACAATATGCCCTTCAGACTCCGGCTGATGAGGGCATAACTTCTGTAACCGTGGTTACTGTGCGCATTTTAGCTACTATTTTATTTAGACAGTTACATGTGTAATATTTAAGTTATTTCATGTCCCCTTGCCTTACGAGTGAATATTAGTTCCTACCTGCCATTGTTTAGGAGGGACAGTGATGAGTGTCACAGAGGGGGAGTAACACGTGTGGGTGGTAGAGTGGGGCAAGTGCGGTGAAGGTTGTGAACTCTGGGAGAGGGAAGTGGGATACTCTGTACTGTGTTGCTGTGTTGGTGTAAACACACAAAGAGAAATTGTAGCCCCACTTATGAAGCACACGCCAGAAGAACTGGGGAGCGCTACCAACGCAGACAAGAAGGGCTACAGACCGGTGGCAGCGGTGGTTTTCTTAAAAATAGCATTATAGTTGTTAAAATGTTAGTTTTGGTGTCAGTTAGTTTCATAACAGACATACTAACATATGTAATGCATTAATATCTCAACTGTGTATTTATCCTGACAGAACATAGGGTTTAAAAACTGGCAGTCATTTTGACCGCCCATGGTCATCTCAGGTAGGTAGGAGTGAAATCCCGGTCGTCCTGGTGTTAATCTTCGACTTAATTATCTTATCACTTCTATATCCGTCCGTTCCTCTTTCTCTAAAGTCATATGAAGAGAATGACAGATGTTTTTTTCATTTGGCTATGTATTTGAAGAAGGAGAAACAAAAAGGCTTGCACAATGCAGTACACCTCATTTTGTCACTCTTCTGGGGAAGGGACCGCGTACATCCTTTGTATGATGGCTGCTCGGGGGGACGGTAATGTGCAGCTGCAGCGTCGGTGGAGGTGAAGGGAAGCGTTTGGGTAGCCCGACTATATTATATCAATATAACTGATGAATCAATGAAAAGAGAAGGTAACTGCTGGGGGGGTCAGCATCGAATAAAGTCGGCGTGGCCTTCCTGTGCGTTGCTATGAGTAATTGCATCTTAAGAAATCTGTATGCTGTTGACATGGGCTTTAAGTGATGAACCCCTCTCCTTAACATCGTGAATATCCTTGGCTTGTTTATGGCATCTTTTGGTACAGTGAGGCCTATACTGCACCATTAATTCAAAGCTCCAGGAAGTGAGAGCCTCCCGTGCACATTACCCCCCTTTTGCACTTATCAGATGAGAAGAGAGCGGCTGCACGCCTTACCTGCATGCTTGTAAAACTAGTGAGCATCGCCGTTTCTCCATGCAAGCTTGTCATCTTTCAACCGTGACAGAAATTGCATGAATCAATGGGCCTTTGGAAGAAGTGACGGACAGTCAACTCTAAAATGTTAATAAACACACTGTTTTATATGGCAGCCTTTCATTTCTCACCAGAAAAATACAGCTTTAACCTTGTCAGCCGTACCCCCCTCAGCGGCAGAGGTTAGGACTATATTGACATCTGCAATTCAATTTCCCCGAGTACAAAAAAAAAAGGACATATGTGAAAATAGTTCAAAATGAGATTCAGACACACCTAGCTCTTGTCCTTGTCACCTCTGATCTCGTCGATATGGGGAGAGTAAGAAAGAAAATAAAAGGATGGTTAATGATTTTCAATGGTTCATTTGACCTACCAACTGATGCCTGTCCTCAAAAAATGCTTCACTGCTGCCTGAGGCTGACAAGTACTCCCACGAATAGCCTGCTTTCATCATCACTCAATCTTCTCAGACAATAATTGTGTGTGTGTGTGTGTGTGTGAACTGAGACTAATGCATGTATGTGAGTTTTCTGAGGCATGCATGTGTCTGTGCATGTGCGTGTCTGTGCATGTGTGTGTCTGTGCATGTGTGTGTCTGTGCATGTGCGTGTCTGTGCATGTGTGTGTCTGTGCATGTGTGTTTCTGTGCATGTGCGTGTCTGTGCATGTGTGTGTCTGTGCATGTGTGTGTCTGTGCATGTGTTTCTGTGCATGTGAGTTTCTCTGCATGTTTCTGTTCATGTGTGTTTCTATGCTTGTGTGTGTAACAGCATTATGCCTTAAGAGGTGCATCAATCAATCAATGACATCCTTCTCAATAATTTGGGGCAGAAATGTAATGAAAGTGGCGAGTACTTGATTTATTAGCAGACATGTAAATATATGAGCGTGAATGATGGAAATATCAATGCCTGGTCACTGTGTTGTTCCAAGCAACATGAGTCCATCATCTTTTTATGGAGCGGCTGGTTCAGATCAATGACACGAAGGGTAAATTTCTATAGCTCTTCCACCGTATCAAATGACAAATTAACTCGGGATGCTGTAATTGGCCTTTGGGTGTGATGGACATTCTTAACTATTTTTATGTGACTTTTGAGATGGGAGGAATTTCTGTCAAATGCTTTGTTTCAAGAGAACAGCCTCTGATGACAAACCGCACTTTCTTAAAAAACATAATGAATTATTGATGTGTTCTCCTACTCTTACACAAAAACATAAAATGTGTGTGTGTGTGTGTGTGTGTGTGTGTGTGTGTGTGTGTATTGGGAGGGGGGGTTTGCAGAGGTTATCTATTTTTTATTTTCCATTTAATTTTATTTTGGGACACTAACTGGCATCTCATGAGTGACATAATGGTTTCCAAATGCATTACATCATGTGACAGTTTTTTGTGTGTGCTATTTTTGCCACAAGTAAGACTGGGGGAAAAGTGCTCATTCAAAAGATGAAAATAAATGAAAAATATATAGAAATAAAACCATTTCCGTTCTGTCACTGGATTCATCTCAACGTGATCAAAAGACGACGCTTGGAGTATTTTATTGGTATTTTTTAGGGAACGGTAAATAGTCCCATACCGTGCACAACTGAATGGAGGTGGTGCCATCTAGTGGATAATTTATGCAAGTACACCAACATCTGGCTAGCTGAGGTCACATAATATCAGCTCATGAACTAGTTCTTCACATCTTTCAAGCTGTTCTAAGCCTTTCACGATGATATGCTGCATCATATAAACTAAAACACGTAAAATCATTTGTTATAATGTTTTCTATAGGGTGATTATCATGGACTAGGGTTAACAGTTCGCCCAGTGCTTTGTTTGTATTGGAAACATCAATCAGTCAAATTGCATTTTATATAGCACTTTGAATATCAATCAGTCAATGAATCAATAAATCAGTCAGTCGATCAATCAAGGAATGAAACATATAGCCATCCATCCATTATCTTAACCACTTATCCTGCTTTCAGAGTAGCGGGGATGCTGGAGCCTACTCCAGCAATCATTGGGCGGCAGGCGGGGAGACACCCTGAACAGGCCGCCAGGCCATCACAGGGCCCACACACACACACCCATTCATTCCTAGGGACAATTTAGTACGGCCAAACCGGAGCCCCCAGAGGAAATCCACGCAGACATGGGGAGAACATGCAAACTCCACACAGGGGACAACCCGGGATGACCCAAGGTTGGACTACCCCGGGGCTCGAACCCAGGACCTTCTTGCTGTGAGGCGACCACGCTAACCACTGCGCCACCACGCCTATATATATATATATATATCTCACATTTCAAAAAATGGGGTGATGATAAAGGAGACTGAGCTAATACAGACAGAATAAAGGAAGGAACAGATAAATATTATTCTAAAAAATTAATATAGTGCAGGACATGAACGACAATCAAAACTACAACGGATTAAGAGCTACTGAAGAACAGTGGAAGTGGGTATATGTGGGTGCAAACATGACTGAAAAGATATGTTAAAGTAAAAGTTGATTTTGAAGTCTCAAATGAGAGACCACACCAGAGTTTAGCACCACATATACAAAACTCAGATTCAACGTGGTCTTGCAAAAGTGTGAAGAGTGTCTGTAGATCTGAGGCCTGTGCCAGTTATACATTTATACAGCATATTGTTTATGTAGACAAGTCCATAAAACAATTAATTCACCAATTTCTCTTTGTGCAGGTTCGTATTCTGCTCGCAGTGTTTTGGACTAGCTGTACCAGTTGTCTTATGGGTTTTCGCAGGAAATCCTAACAGCAATGCATTGCAATAGTCAAGCACACTAGTAACAAATGCACGAACCAATTTCCAAATATCACGTGGAGAGAGATGAGGCTTGGCTTTTGAGATCATTTGATTTCACAAAACGCTGGTTTAATCACATTGTTATGTACGGTTGGAAGCTGGGGCCTGGATCGATGATGACACCCAGATGTTTGGCTTGGTATGTGACATGTTATGATGATGAAGCTGAGAGTTCAGTCTCTCACTTAGCTTTTTATCAACGATAACTAAAGCATCAGTTTTCTCTTGACTGAGTTAGAGGAAGTGTTGTGGCATACATCCATTTATATCTGGTAGGCATACACAAAGACTGGCTGTGGAATGGTAATCTTGTCAGAACTAATAGTTCTTTAGACGTCAGTGTGTTGTGTCTTCATGGGGTCCATACTCCAAAGCAGGACTCCTGTGTGAACATGCAGACGTACAGCTGTGAACCAAATGCTCGTCTACAAAGTTGTTCTCCAAAAGACCACAACCTGACAACGTGAAGCTAAACAGTGACAAAGCCATACTAGTAGCTTGACAAACAAACCACATATATGCTAGTTAATCAGTGTCACAGGCTCTTGGCCACTAGATGGCGCACCTCCTCTTTCAAGATTTAAAGTGACTGATATTGCTCCATGTCCAAATTGTATTTGTTCATTTTAGAAAATAAACATTGCTACGTGAGTGTTATGTCATTTTTATTCATTTTCTTCTGCTGGCTGCTGCTGCAGTAATTCATAGATACATTTATTATTGAATGTTTAGTCCATTATCTAAAATGAATACAGATGGCAAACACCTTCATTAGCATTTACCTGACATCTGAACTGAGGTATCAGTGGCTCCACTGGGAATAACACTGTAAACATGCAATGTTTGGGCAATTAACGATTGGGAGCAATTAGCTGCTGGTGCCATTATCTGTAATAATGAGAGAAAAGCAGACAGGAGCCTTTAGTGTTACAAAAAGTCAATTGCATTTGCTCTTTCATTGCACAACTGGGAACCTCAAACCCATGCTTTGTCAATCCATCTGTTAGCTTTACATGCAGAGACGCATGTTGCAGAAAATCGCTGGAGGGTACCACCATGCAAGTAAACCAATCAATCAACGACAAAAGGCGCAACATAAACATGCCGCTCATCTTTACTTCATACCTGTTAGCGTTTACAAGGAGAAATCAGTTTGAAGAGGAAATGGGGGAACTCTTGTCCCGAAGGTTTTCCTTTGCAGCAGTGCTCACAAATAGGCAACTCAGTCATTTCCAGCCCTTCCACCAAGAGTGATTCCCCTGTTAGCAACGTTAATATGAAGCGATAGATTTTTAAACCAGTCAGTCTGAATTGATCAGAGTTAACGAATGAGCCCTAATCAGTGAGTCAGCATTCTGAAAGGGTACAAGATGCTATTCTCAATGAGATGTCTCAGAGAGAGAGAGAAACAAACACAGTTTGTACAGTGAGCTATATTTTAAAGCATCAGAGTTGAGCTTCTTATGCTTGACATTTAAAATCTGTCTGAAAATGCAAATCAGTTTGCCGAGTGGTTCAACACCACATTTTCACATTAGCAATCAGGGGATCCGTTCGAAATGAAAAGGCAAATGGAACAGACAACAGAATTAACCAAAATTAATTTTCTGGGCCACGTTCTATCGCTGTGACTAATGGCTTTGGAAAATTTAAACCATTCAACATTTCAAACAATCCTGAACTAATCCTTTTTCATGCAGAAAGTGCTCTACAGCCATCATATAAATCATCATAAAAATATGTACGACATACAGATTCTATAGTTTATTCTATATGCAGAGTCCTCTATCAAAACTGTTCACGCAATGCTGCATATCATTCTTGCATATATTGATTCATTTTGCTCATCATATGATGTCGTGTAGAATCCCTGACAATAAACACCCCTGGCTTACACCTCCCAATTTTGCCGTAATATCACAGGCATGATGTGGAATATGCCCAGTGAATTTTCTTCCTATTCTTTGACTGGAGGCTGCTTGGTTGCATGTGTTGTGTAAAGCCGCCTTCCTTGGATGCCCTTGTAATGGATTTTACTATTTAGGCATGCGACTAGTCCACTCTATGTGGTACTCTTGTAATACATCAGACAGACAAGTTGAAATTGCTGGTGGTGTGCAGCTCGGCTGTGGCTTTTAAAAAGACATTGTTTTAAGTGTAACTTCTCCCCCAGGTCTAACGCCAACCACTGCATAATTTTGAGAAATGCTTAAAAGTGGGCAATGGCCTGGGGGGGCGGGGGGTTGTGGATGTGTGAGGGAGGAGCATGGGCGGGAGTAGCTGGGGAGATGTATGAAAAGGGCCCGGCGCGAGTCGCCACCACACCGCCATACCGTCCCCTCCACCGGCCCACCTTCCGACACGGCGTCAGACACCACCCTGAGAAGACGCCCTGACCGCCGCGAAGCAGATCCGCTGCAGCCATGGGTCGAGCCAAGTCTGACCGACCCAATTATCCGGTGGTGCTTCTACAACCATCAAAAGTACAAGTCCAAACCATTTCACCAAAACTAAAAATGATGGGACGTCCGGATAGCATAGTGGTCTATTCCATTACCTCCCAACACGGGAATCGCAGGTTCGAATCCCCGTGTTACCTCCGGCTTCATCAGACGTCCCTACAGACAACTGGCTGTGTCTGCGGTTGGGGAGCCAGATGTGGATATGTGTCCTGGTCGCTGCGCCGGTGCCTCCTCTGGTTGGTCGGGGCGCCTGTTCTGGGAGGAGGAGGAACTGGGAGGAATAGCGTGATCACACCATGCGCTACATCCCCCTGGCGAAACTCCTCACTGTCAGGTGAAAAGAAGCGGCTGGCGACTCCACATGTTTCGGAGGAGGCATGTGGTAGTCTGCAGCCCTCCCCGGATCGGCAGAGGGGGGAGCAGCAGCAGTGACCGGGGCGGCTCAGAAGAGTTGGGTAAATGGCCAGATACAATTGGGGAGAAAGGAGGGGAGAGAAAGAAAATGACGAAATAATACAACTATAACTAACTGTAAATTGAGAGAAATTGAAAAGGTTGATAAAAAAAATATAACAAAGGTGCAAGGTTAGTAAGTAAATGCCTGAGAATGACAAGAGTCTCTATCAGCACGTATTTGAAAATGAACATGGTTTCAGACTCACACTCAAGGGCGGGGCGGGGGGTCGGCCCCTCTCTGAATAGAGGGCATTAACATTATTTTTTTCTTATCATTATTTCATGACGTACACTACCGTTCAAAAGTTTGGGATCACCCAAACAATTTTGTGTTTTCCATGAAAAGTCACACTTATTCACCACCATATGTTGTGAAATGAATAGAAAATAGAGTCAAGACATTGACAAGGTTAGAAATAAGGATTTGTATTTGAAATAAGATTTTTTTTTACATCAAACTTTGCTTTCGTCAAAGAATCCTCCATTTGCAGCAATTACAGCCCTTTGGCATTCTAGCTGTTAATTTGTTGAGGTAATCTGGAGAAATTGCACCCCACGCTTCCAGAAGCAGCTCCCACAAGTTGGATTGGTTGGATGGGCACTTCTTGCGTACCATACGGTCAAGCTGCTCCCACAACAGCTCAATGGGGTTCAGATCTGGTGACTGCGCTGGCCACTCCATTACCGATAGAATACCAGCTGCCTGCTTCTGCTCTAAATAGTTCTTGCACAATTTGGAGGTGTGTTTAGGGTCATTGTCCTGTTGTAGGATGAAATTGGCTCCAATCAAGCGCTGTCCACTGGGTATGGCATGGCGTTGCAAAATGGAGTGATAGCCTTCCTTATTCAGAATCCCTTTTACCCTGTACAAATCTCCCACCTTACCAGCACCAAAGCAACCCCAGACCATCACATTACCTCCACCATGCTTAACAGATGGCGTCAGGCATTCTTCCAGCATCTTTTCATTTGTTCTGCGTCTCACAAACGTTCTTCTTTGTGATCCAAACACCTCAAACTTGGATTCATCCGTCCACAACACTTTTTTCCAGTCTTCCTCTGTCCAATGTCTGTGTTCTTTTGCCCATCTTAATCTTTTTCTTTTATTGGTCAGTCTCAGATATGGCTTTTTCTTTGCCACTCTGCCCTGAAGCCCAGAATCCCGCAGCCGCCTCTTCACTGTAGATGTTGACACTGGTGTTTTGCGGGTACTATTTAATGAAGATGCCAGTTGGGGACCTGTGAGGCGTCTGTTTCTCAAACTAGAGACTCTAATGTACTTATCTTCTTGCTCAGTTGTGCAACGCGGCCTCCCACTTCTTTTTCTACTCTGGTTAGAGCCTGTTTGTGCTGTCCTCTGAAGGGAGTAGTACACACCGGTGTAGGAAATCTTCAATTTCTTAGCAATTTCTCGCATGGAATAGCCTTCATTTCTAAGAACAAGAATAGACTGTCGAGTTTCAGATGAAAGTTCTCTTTTTCTGGCCATTTTGAGCGTTTAATTGACCCCACAAATGTGATGCTCCAGAAACTCAATCTGCTCAAAGGAAGGTCAGTTTTGTAGCTTCTATAACGAGCTAAACTGTTTTCAGATGTGTGAACATGATTGCACAAGGGTTTCTAATCATCAATTAGCCTTCTGAGCCAATGAGCAAACACATTGTACCATTAGAACACTGGAGTGATAGTTGCTTGAAATGGGCCTCTATACACCTATGTAGATATTGCACCAAAAACCAGACATTTGCAGCTAGAATAGTCATTTACCACATTAGCAATGTATAGAGTGTATTTCTTTAAAGTTAAGACTAGTTTAAAGTTATCTTCATTGAACAGTACAGTGCTTTTCCTTCAAAAATATGGACATTTCAATGTGATCCCAAACTTTTGAACGGTAGTGTAGATAAATCCCAACCTGTCGACTCTACATCAACTTTGGCCTTGCTAGGTTCAGGGCTGATTTAAAACAGTAGGTGGCGTGTTGAGCCATTTTCAACCCACGAAATGTCGATTTTTATACATTTGGTAAGAAATGTCAATATTAACAAAAGCACTGATGTGTTTCATGTACAGTGGTACAATCATATCATTCAGCTTACAGCTCAAAAACACGTTTAAGAGTTTAGTTTCTCTTTAAGTAGGTTGCTGTTTGTGTGGTCTCCATGGAGCTGAAGAAGAAAGGCCTAAAATGGATACGAGGCCCACAGTGAGTTATTGGCTGTTTGTTATTGTCTACTGAGGGAACTAATTTGAGGGTTTCAGTGCAATTAGCTATTTATGCGTAGAGCTGTGAGAGGAACTGTGTAAATGCCTAAGTGGGGCCATTCAAGAGCCAAAAGCCCTGGCTCCCACACGGTGAAAAATTTTCTTTGTCTTTTAGCGCGGCTGTAAAGTGTGTATGGAGAAGAGTAAGGTAGACGATGCTTCCTATTACCCGGCAAATATATTACCTATTCCACTCTAAGTGGTGCCATTACAAAATACGGCCAGGTTATGTTACGGGGCCATGGGGGCATTTGGTATGATAGAAGTTCCCATAAACTATCGGATTGAGTGCCATGATGAATATTCATAAATTGCTTTAATGAAGACCTCACATTGATTAAGCCCTTTCTAATGGGCTGTATCGCATTGAAAGCCAGAATATAATTGGATTACGGTGACTTTGGGAAGTACTTTGAGACGGTGCCCACATTAGAAATGAAGATGTGCGGCCTGCCAGCGGCATAATTGACAAGGATGAAGATGGATGGATCCTGGCAACTCCCAATGCTTCCTCCTTCCTGAACCAAGCATGTCCACAGCTGTGCTTCCTGAAAACCCAGGCCAAATTTAATTAGTTTTAAAGGTTTTTTTTTTTTTTTTTTTTGTTAGAATAACCTGTTTCTTTCCTAATCAGCCTTTGGAAGGGAAGTCTGGCAAATCACATAGGCAGAATTGGTGGCATTGTTTGGAAGACTGCTGTCAAAATATAACCTGTTACTTACAAATGATTAGCTCCTTAAATCTCCAACAGTGGCATGATCATAACTTAGTGATACCATCTGTACACTCCATTAACTGTTAATCACGTATAAATTGTATGTAGAATTGCTTCCTCATCCGGAGTATGGTGTTTGTGCGCTTTATCCCTATAATCATCATGTCGTCCATAATCTCAAAACTTAAATGTTTTTTTCCTTTTTTGGGGGGGGGATTTCCCCCCCCTTTTCTCCCCAATTGTATCTGGCCAATTACCCCGCTCTCTGAGCCGTCCCAGTCGCTGCTCCACCCCCTCTGCTGATCCGGGGAGGGCTGCAGTCTACCACATGCCTCCTCCGATACATTTGGAGTCGCCAGCCGCTTCTTTTCACCTGACAGTGAGGAGTTTCACCAGGGGGACGTAGCACGTGGGAGGATCACGCTATTCTCCCCAGTTCCCCCTCCCTCCCCCTGAACAGGTGCCCCCGACCAACCAGAGGAGGCGCTAGTGCAGCAACCAGGACACATACCCACATCCGGCTTCCCACCCACAGACATGGCCAATTGTTTCTGTAGGGACGCCCCACCAAGCTGGAGGTAACACGGGGATTCAAACCGGCGATCTCCGTGTTGGTAGGCAATGGAATAGACCGCTACGCTACCCGGATGCGAAATGGCTTTTTCCTTTTAAACACTTCACTGATGCATTGATAACAAGTTGTCAGTACATCAATAAAAAGCACCGTTACACAGTCTGCTGTTCAAAAGAAAATAACTCCATGTCAAATTCAAAGTATCCGCCAAGGCTAAAACCTTGACATTCTCGCTGTGATTTGAGAACCAATCCCCCTGTATTTCCCAGCTTATGTTAAAAAAAACAAAACACAAACTCTGAAGCCCTGCAATATGCAAATCCTGTCTTTGTAAATGAAGTCTACCATGGTCACGGAGAAGAAAGCCTGGCTTTTTTTTTTCGCTTCTCATCAGTACATTCACTGCTGCTGGCTAGACATGATAAGAACCTAAGACACCTTCCAGGGGTGACTGACTGCTCTTCCCATGCCGTCTTATTTAATGCTAACATGTAGCATGTTCTGCTGCTTCCATGCAGTGGTACCATGAGAACAGGCAGGTGCACTACTACTGCATCAGTTGCAGAAAATTGTACACTAATGAATAAGCTGATGGGCAGGCTGCACGAGTAAACCTGACGTCTTTTGGGCCCAATTAGTCTGATGGTTTAATGAGCTTTTCATCTGAGCCACACAAGGGTACTGCGTATGTATGTATATATTTGTGCATGCATGTTTGCCTGCGTTTGCAAACGCATGCGTGAGCACACGTGATAATCAACGTCACTTGAAAGACAATTTATTAATTCATTCACCATGTTAGTTGCTCGTTTACTCATTTATTTGTTCATTTGTAACCCCCCCCCCCCCAGGCGGTAGCCAGGAGGGAAGTGTCATCGTTAGGCCTGGGCGTTCGAGACTACAGCCACATATGTTTTATAAATAGCCCCAGAGCTCTTTTTTTTTTTTTTTTACAAAGAATAATAGAAATAGCCCGGGGTGTATTCCAATTACGCATTAAAGCCTTCTAAAATAATATGATATCGTTGATCAAAAACGCAACTGTGTTTTGGGTCCTCTGTGCGTCATTAAAGCAGCAGATCTACTTCACTCTACCTGGCACACGCGTGGTGGTGGGGGGGGAGAGAGAGAGAGAGAGAGAGAGAGAGAGAGAGAGAGAGAGAGAGAGAGAGAGAGAGAGAGAGAGAGAGAGAGAGAGAGAGAGAGAAGGCAGGGCTGGTCATTGTTGGCATCTGGTGGTAGCCAGCTAGCTAACTCACTGTGGCAGGACTGGAAGGCTGTGGCCATGAGAAGCTTTTCAAACAGAAAAAAAGGATCTAGGCAACAAGCTGTGCTTCCAATAAGAGCCGGCTGCCACCCAAACAGCCAACCACTCATTTAAGTCCAGCCGGCTACTTTAACATATTGATTTTTTTGTTCTAATAGAATAGTTTTGATTAACATGTTGGGACTCCCTGTGTGTGTACATTTACCACCACTAGCCTCCGCTTCAAAACAACGTGAGCGCGATGACGGAGACACGTGCCTGTCTGTCTGTATCGGCCCCGCCCCCACATGCTCTATATGCACGTCTGTATACGTGCGTGTCTGCGCATGCATGCTCAGCTGGGCGTTCGCGTCCTGCCGAGTAGAGAGCGGAGAGTCATCTTCAGTGTTTGACAAATATTAGCAAGATAATTGATGACAAAACACATTAAGAACTGCGTTGATTGCACAGACAGGGGACGTCCTCATTACACAAGCGACTTCGGAAAACACAGCAACCTGACAACTGCCTCGTAAGTAGTAAAAAGTCCACTGGAAGCACTGCATTTTCCATATACGCCACACAGACCTTTATGGGCTTAATGGATGGATGGATTATCTTTACATTGTGCTCTTTACAGCAGACCCATCTCTAAGACGCATTTGTTTTTGTTTGTTTTGCCATTGAGCTATTATGCAACCTAATGTCAGATGTCCGGGTAGCGTAACGGTCTATTCTGTTGCCTATCAACACGGGGATCGCTAGTTCGAATCCCTGTATTACCTCTGGCTGGTCGTGCGTCCCTACAGACACAATGGGCCGTGTCTGCGCGTGGGGAGCCGGATGTAGGTATGTGTCCTGGTCGCTGCACTAGCGCCTCCTCTGGTCGGTCAGGGCGCCTGATCCTCCACGCGCTACGTCCCCCTGGCGAAACTCCTTACAGTCAGGTGAAAAGAAGCGGCTGGCAACTCCACATGTACCGGAGGAGGCATGTGGTAGTCTGCAGCCCTCCCCAGATTGGCAGAGGGGGTGGCGCAGCAACTGGGACGGCTCAGAAGAGTTGGGTAATTGGCCGGGTACAATTGGGGAGAAAAATCCAAAAAAAAAAAGATGTAATGGAACTTCCTGCAGTATATATATATATTATATATATAAACCCGGTTATTATTTTGGTTTCATATTATTTCGGTACAGTTGTACTATATTGAAATATGATTAAAATATGTTGAAATGTTCAACGTTAGCTCAGACACGTACATATTATTAGATATGTCTTATTTTACTTACATGTTATACATAAGGCCAATCAGGAGTTAGAGGGAAGGGTCACGGCGAAGGGAGGGGCAAGCGGTTGGGGAGAGGAAAAGGAAGGGCGTGAGGGAGAGAAGGGGAAGACGGGAGATTCGGGGCTTGTGAAGAGGAGACAGTTGGAAAACGCAGCAAATGTCAGTCTCGTGATTTACAAGTTTAATCGCACATTATTCGAAGGTGCAAGCCCTAGGTTCCCAAATGGTGTGCAGCGGCACACTGGTGTGCCGTGAGACAAATCCAACTGTGCCGCGGGATTATTATTGCAAT
Source organism: Lampris incognitus (assembly GCF_029633865.1). NCBI lineage: Eukaryota > Metazoa > Chordata > Actinopteri > Lampriformes > Lampridae > Lampris > Lampris incognitus. Next base: position 23,893,714 of record NC_079229.1, on the reverse strand, counting down.
ATACAACTAAAAAAGTTATTAAATGAATTTTTAATTTTCTGTCAGTATTTTGTACACACTCATTTCCCAATACAGAGACAAGTTATCCGCCTAAAAGAAAATAATCTCTTTAAAAACCTTCTGTCAAAGGGAACCACAGTTTTCGCCGTTCGCACAGTAGACGTGGGAATTATTAGAGCGTGACACATCAGAGGCCCTGATTGACAGCCAGTGTGAAGGAAGATAACAACATGAGAAATAGGCGAGGGGTAAAACGGATCACTTTCTTGTGCAGAGCAAACCACCACTAACCACCAGTGCAGACCACACACCACCTACAGAAAAGAACCTGTCAGTAGACAGCATCACGAAAGCCACCCGTCTTATGGCTTCAACTGGACCGGGGATGTCAAGAGCCCTCGGCCCGAGCGCGTCATCTGTCGGGAGAAACTGGCTAATGCTAACACGGTGCCAAACAAGCTGAGGAGACACTTGGAAACCAAACATCCCTTCCACATCGAGAGAGACTTGGCGTACTTCAAAAGAGCACGGGATCTGAACCAGAAGCAGCAAGACCGTTTGATGGATTGTGTGAAAGTGTTTGATAAGGCGATGGAGGCAATTTATGTGCTTGTGGAGCTTATTGCAAAGCAGAAGAAACCTCTCACAATAGCGGAGACACTCATCCTCCCCGCTTGCAAAATAAGTGCAGGTGTCATGCTCGGTCCAGATGCCGCAAATGCGGTATCAAAAGTGCCTTTGTCTGACAATACAATCAAAAGAAAAACCGACGGCATGTCAGATGACAATGAGCAACAACTGACCTGAGAAACTGCAGATGAGCGGCAAATTTTCTCTACAAACAGATGAATCCACTGACATAAGTGGGGCTGCCCAACTTCTGGCAAACATCGGGTATTTTGATGGCGACTCTATTAAAGAGATGTTCCTCTTCTGCAAAGAAATGGAAAGCTATAAAACGGGAGGAGAAATATTCAGGGTAACTGATAACTGTTTAAAAGAGAAAAGTCTGACCTGGGATATGTGCGTCAGTCTTTGCACAGATGGTGCGGCATGCATGACTGGGAGAGTGAGAGGATTTATTGCCAAGGTGAACGCACAAAACCCCATGTAATATTTGATTTGCTTTTGTCCCTTACGGCTTTCTGTAGCACCACAACAAAGTCACGTGATGTACGTAACAACGTCAGTCGGGATCCGGTCGGTGAATAAACACCCAGCACGAGAGAAGTCGTCCTTGCTTTATTAATGTTATAAGTTAACATAGCCAGAAGGCACAGAACATTACACCCCAATATTGTGACAAACCACTATTTTGCATCGAGAAGCATTAGTTGTCAAAACCATGCCGCCGGATTTGGCTGAGGTGCTGGATCGGGCTGTGCAGATGGTGAATTACATCAAATCAAGGCCTCTGAGGTCTCACCTCTTCTCCAAACTGTGCGCTGAGATGGGAGCTGATCATCAACGCCTTATTCTCCACACAGTATGTGTCCCACATAAGGACACGCTTGCGGAGGAGAGGTGGTGTGCCAAGCTGGCTTACCTTGCAGACATATTTGGGCATCATAACGAGTTAAACGCCAAGCTTCAAGGCAGGTATGAAAACATTGCCATCCACGGACAAGATTCGGGGGTTTATGGGCAAGCTTACCCTTTGGCACGAGGCTTTGTAGCAGGGCTCCATGGACATGTCCCCACTGGCATCAGCCGCGCCACAGCCAGCCAGGGAGAGCGCTGTATTTGCCGAACAACTTCAGACATTAAAAGAGAGGTTTGAGTGCTATTTTCCATGTGTGGCCGACATCGAGGACTATAACTGGATTCGAGACCCATTCAATCAGGAATCCTCAACAGAAAAGCTAATTTTGAGGGAGAGAGAGAGAGAGAGAGAGAGAGAGAGAGAGGAATGCGCAGAGCTCCATATGGACCGCAACATTGAAGCTAAAATTTGGTGAGCTCCCACTGGATCAGTTATGGTTGGCTTCTGCATCAGAGTACCAAACCATCTCCAGCCACGCTATTGAGCAGCTTCTTCTGTCCCCCACTACCTACTTGTGTGAGTTGGCATTCTCTACTCTGGTTCACATGACGAACGACAGGGTGTCACGGCTCTCTGTTGAACAGGACTTGCGAGTGGCCCTCTCTTCAGTACCACCAAGGATTAAAAAGATCTGCAAGTACCGACAGGCACACGTGTCTCACTAGTTTGGAAGTAGGCAAAACAATATTTACGATGGCAAATGTTTTAATGCTGCAAATTTAGGTTACATTTACCATTTCCGATTAAAGTTGTTGTATTCACGTTTTGTATGCCAATTACTTTTCATTTTCAGTGCGTCTTTTTTTCTTTATAACTGTAGACTCAAGTTCTGTTTTCACATCAATGCATACACTGCTGATATGAATTTACCGTTTATATGCAAATTAGTTTTCATTCTCAGTGCATCTCGCTTAGCTTGGTCTGTAGAGTGACTGCATCTTGCTCGGCCAGAGATGCTGCTGTCTCGGGCCAGCTCGCTCTCTCTCTCTCTCTCTCTCTCTCACACACACACACATACATACACAAACACACACACTTTTCTGTCTCTCTCTCTTTTCAGTTTTAATTTTGTGACCTGTCTGGTTTAAATGGTTGTGTTGCTGCTCTTTTTGATGAAATTTTACAAAGTTTAAAATGAACTATTGTATTATTTTAATAAATATTTCATGAGTAATGTAGTTGTTTGTCGAATTTTATTTGGCATTAGTAACTAAAAAAAAGTTTACAGAGTGATAAGAGTGACAACGAGTTGTAGAGGCTATTTTGCACGGATATGAATACAGGTGTGCCTTGAGATTGTGGCTTGCCCTTTGGTGTGCCTTGGGCAGGAAAAGTCTGAAAACCACTGGTGTAAGCTATAAGTGTGATACTGGTGGATGTAAAGTGAACGTCGGTTAGAGTTTACCGCGTCATTCTGCAGTTCACCGTGACTGTTGTTAGCCAGCTAGTTAGCTAAGCTAGCTGATGTAGTAGCCTTGATGGCTAGTTCAGTGAACGTACGCAGCTACTAAAAGAAGACTCGCGTGGGACCAGACCCACCAGATAGTGGTTTGAGCCACCAGGGCTTGCTCAAACTTCCTCTGGCTACATGGGATTCTCACGTGGGAACAAGTCACCAGAAGCAAGCATTTCATCTAGTTTTCACATGTGCCTGGACCATTTGCACGCTCCGCCATTTCCTGTCATTGTAGGAACATTCTGGAACTACCATTCTGAACTGAGTGAGTGCGTTTGTCCGTTTAGCTTGCAAGAGTGAAGATAACATTCGTTGGACACGTGAAATCAGGCCTGCAATGAGGGTGGGTTTTGAGGACCTCTTTATTAGATGCCGGCTTTAGTTTAGTTAATGTTTAATGTGTTTGATCTGGAATATTGAAAATGGTAACTACTTTAACTTTGTATTTGAACATTAAATATCTTGTCTTTGTAGTGTATTCAATTGAATATAGGTCGAAAACGATTTGCAAATCATTGTGTTCTGTTTTTATTTACGTTTTACACAACATCCCAACTTCATTGGAATTGGGGTTTGTACATTTTACCCATGGTTTACATTTTTGGCTATCCTGTCACTGAGTAATTTTCTCCTGCTTTGTGTGTAACAAAGTGGATGACTATTCTTAAGTCATACCTGGTACCGCCCATAGGTGTGGAATATTAAAATACGCATAGTCGTAGCATTAGAATATGCCCGAGGCCACCAAATTTGCAATACAACGCTGGTTGATGTACATTGTTGCTGCATTGAATACTGGCCCGTAGCTGCCTCCAGCAGTGTTGCTGTGTTGGTGACTGTCAGCCCATATGGAATAATGAGCACTGATTACTATTTAGCCCCTATGGGATAGAACAGTGCATTAATGGTTTGCTGTTGTATAATCTGATATTGGTTGGTGTGTTCAAATAATTAGTTAAGTCTACATATAAAATAAATTGATAAATAACACGTGTTTATGATCTAATCATCACATCACAAAAAAATTAGAGATTTGGTTAGTTTTTGGTTGGCATATGTTGATTGCATCCTTTTCATGACCAGGATGGGAAAGAGGAGAAGAGAACAGGAGGAGAGAGCAGAGGAGATGAGGAGTGCAACAGACAGATGAAACACCAAAAGAGTTACTATAGAGGTGAAGAAGAGGAGGGTATCAGACAGACAGATAAGACACAGAGTTAACACTGTTTGTCACAGTTCAGAAGGAGTCCTCATCACACAATAGAAGCAGAAGCTACCAGACCAGGGTTGGTCAATGTTCAAAACTGAACAAAGCATCGGCAACATACAATTTAGCATAGGACTGCCTCATCACCGTCAAGGCTCATACTTTCTCTTAGGGTTTTCATCCTGCTGCTGAAAATAAAAATAATAACCAAGTTGAATGGGAACTCAGATTGCACTCATTTTGTTTTGTTTGATTTCATGTTTGGAAAGCCAGCCTACGCACCTGACCAGAACTTTTTGGTAGAGCAGTGTCTCACATCTGATATTCATTTTACTCTGAAATAACCTGAAAATGGTGCAATTATCGGGGGAACATCTAAAGATCTCTGGGCTGGGCTGAGCCACCAATGTTTCAAGATCCTAACAATGTTTCATGTTTCTCTGTGTGTGTGTCCCGCAGCTAATCTGGCATACTACTGGGAAGGGTTGGGCATCGTTTGGATTTTAACGATTCTGATTCCGATTCTGCTTTCCGATTCCAGTTCTTAACGATTCTCGATTCCGGTTCTTTGAGAGGCGGGGTCAAAGCAGGTCACATGCTTATTTCACAGAAGAAAAAATTATTTAAAAAAAAAGTTATACGAGCCCTTCTGTTTTAAGAACGGATCATTTGTGTGAATGTCTCATTCTTATATTTACATTTACAACTGTCTTCATACATGAAGATGAAGAAATAAGGACACAGTCACACCCTGGTCCGGACTACCAGGTATTAACTCCTTGAATTACAAACGTCTCTTGTTCGGAAAAATGATATCTCCCTTCTCAGGCGTCTCAGCGTTCAGTGTCGTGTTTATCCTGTAACGCCGCTAGGAGGCACTGCTGGGTAATGAAATGTGTGTTCTACGTTAATACAGCAAGAAGAAGAGAATATAAGATGGTGGCTACGCATGTAACGTTGAATGCTTAGCGATCTCAATAAACCTTTTCTTAACATTGCCTACTGTCGTTATTGAAATCTACTACGATGCCACAAACTGGCGACGAGGATCCCCAGCGTTTTATTGCCGACTGGCCGACAAAATGTCACATTTCAGTATTTGCATACAATTTAACAATTCGCTCATGTATAATTTGTTTGCTGTCTCGCTGTTGCGAATAAGACAAACGTTATTAATGATCACTTACCCAATTGCGACGAGGTGCTGCTTGCTGCTTGCTCAGGGTTGCTGAAGAGGACGCCGAGGCGGGAGACGGAGACCGGCGCAATGTGTCAAACGCGGTACACTGGTTAATCTGTACACCGTGTAGGCGAAGGTGTTTGGCCATGTTTGTTGCGCGTCCTGCCTTGCACGAAATAACGTTGCCACAGGCGTTGCACTGTGCCAGCCTTCACTATAGACCGCCACTTGCTCTGGTCCATTATGACGCACTTTTATCTTGCGGAGGCGGAAACTACGGAAGCTGCATGTCGCCACCACGGAAACTGAAACTAGCGTTAGCGCGAGTGAAATTTATTTAGGAACCGATCGGCAGAATCGAAATTTGAATTTCTTACCGATTCCTTTTGGAGTCGGAATTTTGGAACCGGTTCCAATTTGGAACCACTCGATGCCCAGCCCTACTACTGGGCCTATCAGCCTAAAAAAAAACAATTTTTTTGCGCAGTTTGACTGTATGACGAAGAAGCTCTCATGGTTTCGGTGATTCAGAACCTTTGAAAAACCTTTGCTCTCGCTCCCTCTCTTCGCTCGACCAACGCTGCTCTGTCACTGCGAGAGCCAAGTCAACCGTGCGCATGCGCGACTCACATCTGCGCTCGCCGCTGGGTTCATGTCGTCCGCGGTTCAGTCTGTCTGGCATCTGCACACAGTACATGGCAGTAGGGAGAGGGATTAGTTATTCAAATTACTCTCCAAATAATTACTGATGCGAATCGCTGTTGTCTAGTTATCTTGTTAGTTGTCATCATTCTTACAAAGGTTCAAGTTACCTGGTCCAATTTATTAGCAGATTGGGGTTTTTATACCCTTATTTAACCAGGTGAGTTCATTGAGAACTTAGTTATCTATATTGTGTAAGCCTAAGTCAAAGTTTACGTACATCATTTGTTGTCAGAATCACGTGTGCCTTATCCAACTATAATCTGAGATATTTGCTATGCTTAATAATATCAGACCAGGTGATCCACACCTGATACGTGATCCACAATTTAACTTATGGATCACGTAACATGGCACGGTGGTGCAGTGGTTAGCGCGGTCGCCTCACAGCAAGAAAGTCCTGGGTTCGAGCCTTGGGGGTCATCCCGGGTCGTCCTCTGTGTGGAGTTTGCATGTTCTCTCCGTGTCTGCGTGGGTTTCCTCTGGGCGCTCTGGTTTCCTCCCACAGTTCAAAGACATGATGTAGGTCAGGTGAATCAGACTTACTAAACTGTCCCTAGCTGTGTGTGTGTGTGTGTGTGGGGGGGGGGGGTCCTGTGATGGACTGGCAGCCTGACCAGGGTGTTTCCCCGCCTGCCACCCAATGACTGCTGGGATAGGCTCCAGTATCCCGTGACCCCGATTGGAATAAGCGGCTTGGATAATGGATGGATGGATCACGTAACGTCTCAGTGATGTCCTCTGACTCTGGGTTTTCAGCTGACTCATGGCGCTCCAGCAAGGCCTCTGCCCCTTCTTGGTTATAAACAAGATTTGCAAACCATGTATTCACAGTATTGACTACAAGTTCAGGATGGAATACTTGTACATTGGTCAGGTTTACGTATTATTTCACATATTGCGTAGACAGACAAAGATACATGAATGAGGTCTTACTTAGATGAGAACAAATGGTTCCCAAAGGTAAACAACTTATTTAGCATACAGTTTTTCTCATCTACGTTGTGTGAGTTTGACGTCACAAAATAACAAAATAAACCGTTTCAGGGCCCATAGCTTTCATAAAACAGAATTTGGAACACATGAAGGATATTTTTTTGTAGAAGTGCACCACTGGACCATTTGAGAGCAGTGCGGTTTATTTTGCTTGCACAGACATTGATCAGTAAGCAGCGTGGCTGCATCCTGCTTCCTGCAGGTTCTGCACAATGTTAACTGTCCTGCACACCTTGAGGACTTTGTCACACTTCCCTCTCCTGAGAGGGTATATAGAGTATCTGATGGAGAGACAAAATAGTCTGAGCTTTACAGCACATTTGTGAAAGAGGAAAAAACATTCTGCTTCAGGTTTGGTTGCGTGTTATCTGCAGCGTGCAGTGGATACTCACAGCGTGTTGTGACAGTTGGAAGGTTTTTTCCAGACTTTTCCCTCATTGATGAAACTGCGGAAGCTCATCAACTCAGATTTCTGCAAATGGAGCGTCACATGGAGAGAAACTAGCAAGTGTAGTAGGTAGGAGTAGGGGATCTGGATAAAATCCTCAATAAGTGTTTATGTACTTCTACATTGCGATATCAATACATAGATTGTGTTATAGGGTACATTTTCTGAAAGAAAAACAAAACAATTGAACAACTGTTTATGACTAGAATGGCCAGATGGGCATGTCTGTTTTTGGCTAATCCAGCAAATTAAATACTTTACAGATTAAGGTACTTCATCACGTTGATGCAGAAATCATATTAAAATCAAATACTGCTATAATCTAGTCATGTTCATTGGCTTGCAATATTGCCTACGATTACCTAATATAAACAGTATTAAAAAGATAGATAACACAGTATAAGTGGTATGGGAAATTCTCTGACAGTTGATACATGTATATATCGTCTCACAGTACGTTACATAAATACATTTTGTTTTTGGTTTATACATTATGAATGACCTATGTTCCCAGAAGTTAGAATTCAACTTGCCCAATGTTGCCTTTTCACACCAGTAACATACCAAATGACCAGCGAGAGAGGGACACACAGAGGCAAATATCTATGTATGTATATTCCAAAATATAGATTAATTAGTTTTATACATGACAAGATAAGTTAAAAAAAGAACATTACGAAACCCTAGAGTTCAGGGGTGTCGTAAATACCCAAGCTCCCGAAATGTCCACTTGTCCTGAACTAAGCAGGGGTGACGTACTGGATGTGGGCGGAGCCAGACCGTCCAACCCCGCCTTCCCGCAGGCGGTACAGAAAAGAAGTCTGGCGCCATAGACTCCCATGTTAAAATGGCCGACTTTACAGCAGAAATGAACTTATTTACAGCCTGGTTCAAAAAACGGGTTTGGTCTCTATCTCTAATTCCCCCCCTCCGTGATAACTGAACGGGATGAGTTTTCATATAAGTCATCCGTTTGATTTATATTAAAATTATGCATAATTAGGGGAATATCTGCTTTGAGTGACAAGTGGGTCAGGTCCCTTCCAGACCTGGTCGCAAGCATATCCATTTAAATAGCCCTGCACTTGTTTTTGGGTGTGGCCCGATTGCTAATCTATCCATACATATATACTATATATGGATAGATTAGCTCCAAAAAAATCCATATTTTAATGCTTTAAAATCTTTTTTCCTGTATCCGTGTTGATATATATATATATATATATATATATATATATATATATATATATATATATATATATATTGTAACGTGCATGGATAAGTAGACACGTTGGTCCTTGACTAAGGGGTGGGACTCTTTAGTCGACTGGTTAGCGCAGTCGCCCGTGGCGCGAAAGACACGGATTCACTTCCCGGCTGCCCCCCAAATTCGCTGCAGTATTACCACTAATAAGCACCAGGGACTCTGCAAGACTTCAGGATCCACAGCAGTGCATCTGATCAAGTATGTTCTTGGTGTGTGTGTGTGCACGCCCTCCATAAATGAATCCAGCCAGTTTCAGTTTATTCCATCATTAACCCCAGCCAGGTGGATAGCCTGGAGGGGATTGTGTATGTGTGTGTGTGTGTGTGTGTGTGTGTGTGTGGGTCCTGTGATGGACTGGCAGCCTGACCAGGGTTTTTCCCCGCCTGCCACCCAATGACTGCTGGGATAGGCTCCAGTATCCCGTGACCCCGATTGGAATAAGCGGCTTGGATAATGGATGGATGGTCTGTCCGCGGCTAATCTTGCAAACTACTGGACCTGTCATCCTAAAATGACTGGGCACAGTTATGAGTGTATGATGGACCTCTTGTGGTTGCGGTGATTCAAAACCTTTGTAAAACATTTGTTGTCACTATCGCCGCTCCCTCTCTTGATTCACTCTCTAGCTCACTCAACCAACGCTGCTCTCGGTCACTGCCATATCTGAGTCAACCATGTGCATGCGTGACTCACATCTACGGTTGACTCAGATCGGGCAGCGACATGATCAAAAGTTCCATCCATCCATTATCAGACCCGCTTATCCTGCTCTCAGGGTCGCGGGGATGCTAGTGCCTATTTCCAGCAGTCATTGGGCAGGCGGGGAGACACCCTGGACAGCCCCCCCACCACAATACATACACACACACACACACACACACCCCACACATATCTAGGGACAACTTAGTACGGCCGATTCACCTGACCTACATGTCTTTGGACTGTGGGAGGAAACCAGACCACCCGGAGGAAACCCACGCAGACACGGGGAGAACATACAAACTCCACACGGAGGACGACCCGGGAGGAGCCCCAAGGTTGGACTACCCCGGGGCTCAAACCCAGGACCTTCTTGCTGTGAGGCGACCACGCTAACCACTGCGCCACCGTGCCGCCAATGAGCAAAAGTTGATAAGAACTGATGATAAAAGAAATGATCAAAAGTTATGAAAAGAATTTTGATAATCCAATAAATGTGGAGGTTATAAAGGAACAACTTCCTCTAGGTTGCGGTCAAAACGGGAAGTGTTGCGTATTGTAGTCGCTGCCTGATCCGAGCCAATCGTAGATGTGAGTCGCGCATGCGCGAGCGTAAACGCTTCACCCAGCTTTATTATTATATGATGAAAATAAAGCCAGGGTTAGGATCAGAGCAAATCGGGTCATCGCAAACTTTTTCTTGTGAAAGTGCAAGTTCATATTAGACTTGGTGGCTTTCGTGTAAGGAAGGGTCCACCTGGGAGGCTGAACATCCACAGACTGACAGGCCAAACATTCGTATTATGTAGCTTTCTTTAGCTTGAGTGCTGCATATTAAACACACCCCCCCCCCCACATGTCCCTTTCAGTTGACTTGGGCGCTGCACAAAAGTCTTATAATGGCAGGGAAAACCCTGGTTTTTCCGTCCGTGTCTGCTGCTAATCTCACATGGTACTGGGCCCGACAGCCTAATCATTTTCCTGCACAGCTATGACTGTATGATCAAGGCCCTCTCGTGGTTGCAGGGATTCAAAACCTTTGGAAAAACCTGTTCTGCACCACAATTGAGTGCTAACTCCTCAGCTGGTCTTTCGCCTCGGTCCGAGCTGCGGAGAAGAGGAGATCCGCAGGCGGGGGATCTGCACTCTCCTGAGTGCACTCGTCTAGCCGATGGAGTCCTCTGTTTGTTAATTGATAACGCCGCGGCTGTTGTGCACAGCTCCATTGTATTAAATTCCCTTTGCAGCTCTTCCAGTCTGTAGGAGCTACAAAATGATTAATTTTGAGCTCGTGGATTTGTTGATCAACGTTTGACGCCTTCCCCTCCTCTCCCGCTCTCCACTGTGAACAGTCTAATGGAGTAGAGACGGTGAATGTGCTGGAGTTTAATTTATTTATTCATTTTTTTTAAGTTATGTTTCGTCTTGTTTTTTTCTCCAAAAAATCACCTCTCTCTCCTCTTTGGGGTTTGGCTATTCTAACAGAGGCCTCTAGCTGCTGGTGTGCCAGTGAGGCTACAAGGCGGGGAGCCCGTGCAGACAGACGTAGGCATTCACCCCCTCCAAGAGGTAGAAAATGGAAGCACCCTTGGCTGGGATCAGACCTCGGCTGCGCTTTTACTGCACGAAAACGACCACGAGTCACACCAGCAAACACTGCAAGGATCTCAAAATCGATAGCATCAGTCCCATCATTCTTTGGCCAACAACATGGCTGGCCCTGGCCCAACAACAACAAAACACACACACACTCACACACGTGTGAGTGTGTGTGCCTATGTGTTTGTTTAAATTTACACTGAAGTCATAGTCATGGATGCATACTCACAGTTTTGAGTGTTACGAACAGGCATTGCAGAGCTATTCTCTACAATAGTGATCATATCATAACCAAGAATACATGAATGGTTTAAGGTGGCTGTATTTAAGGGCACCTCAAATCATTAAATCAGGTGATTCAAGTTACAAAGTAGATAGACAAAGCCACGTATCAGTGTCTCCGAACTTAATAAGGGTTGTGATTTTCCTCCACCCGTCCAGAGACATGCATGTTTAGCTGAATTGGAGACCCTAAGTCGCCCACGGTGTGGATGATGTGCGAAGCATGCTGGTCACGCCGTGCATGCTGGGATAGGGTCTCTCTCTTGCCGTATGAAAGAGAAACTACACGAACGACTTGAATCAGGGTGATGGGAAAAGAAAGGAAAACCCAGTAAGGAAGCTTGATCTTCACCAGTTACAGGACCCGCGGAGAGGCTGATGGGCTGCACACTGGATACAGCAACACCAGCACACCTGCCCGCCACACAGCAACCGGGGTGTGTGTGTGTGTGTGTGTGTGTGTGTGTGTGTGTGTGTGTGTGTGTGTGTGTGTGTGTGTGTGTGTGTGTGTGTGTGTGTGTGTGTCCTTGCATCACAACAGGGGCACGACTGTGCTGTTCTTAATGAGCATTATATGCCACGCTGCTCTTTTTATGGTGTGTAGGTTTCTAGACTGTGTGTTAAGCCTTGTAAAAATACCTGTATGCAAAGAATAGCTGTATTTCATCTCTTCCCTGCTTCGCGTTAACATTTCAGGTGACAGAGAGGCAGTAAGTCTGGATCATTACCTTCCCTGAGACAAGCTGCGCTCACCCGAGTCGGCCAGACTATGGGTTTCAAACCAACAGCTGTTTTTGCTTCAGCAGTGCATGACGGGGTTATGGTTTGCCTCATGGTTGTGGATTTCTTAGGCTAAAGTTGTCAAGTGCGGGCATCCGGATGGCGGGGCGGCCTATTCCATCGCCTACCAACATGGGGATCGCTAGTTCGAATCCCCGTGTTACCTCCGGCTTGGTCAGGCATCCCCACAGACACAACTGGCCGTGTCTGTGGGTGGAAAGCCGGATGAGGGGATGTGTCCTCGTCGCTGCACTACCGCCTCCTCTGGTCGGTCGGGGCGCCTGTTCGGGGGGGGGGGGGGAGAGTGGGGGGAATAGCGTGATCCTCCCACGTGCTACGTCCCCCTGGTGAAACTCCTCACTGTCAGGTGAAAAGAAGCGGCTGGCGACTCCACATGTATCGGAGGAGGCGTGTGGTAGTCTGCAGCCCTCCCCGGATCGGCAGAGGGGGTGGAGCAGCGATCGGGACGGCTCGGAAGAGTGGGGTAATTGGCCAAGTACAACTGGGGAGAAAAAGGGGGACCCCCCCCCCAAAAAGCTGTCAAGTGCTCCATCTAGCTTCTTGGAGATTAATGTGATGTGGCGTTGGTTGTAATATTTGACAGTGGAGATCATGTCGGGTCGCTGCATTCAGCACAATCTCTGGCAGTTGGAATATGTCATTTGAAAAAAGGACATCTCTCAAAATGTATTATGCACTGCAGCAGGACAGTTTCTCAGCCCGTCAACCAGAAGTGAAATTAATAGTTTGGGATCCCCCCCCCTCCTCCTAACCTGCGTTCGCTTCCTGAATTCAAACGTTTACCCCTCCATGTTGATGGCTGCTAAACATGCTAGCATGCACTGTGCGCTACGCTCATTTCACAACACCAACTCTGGGTACCTCTCGGGGGTAATTAAGCACTCAACAAGCGTGGAGGGATGGAGCAAAGTCACAAAAACGCCCCCTAGTCGTCGGCATTTTTTAAAAGGCACGGTCACCGCGCGTGACGGGGAAAGGGTAAAGGTGCCCGAGCGGCTCTTCTCATTCATCAAAAGCCGCGGAGAGCGGCGGAGCGAGCAACACGAAAAAACATGACAAATCGATGGGTAGCTGCTGCCTACTCTGCCATCCCTGGCCCTGTCCCCTGGGCCCTGTGGGGGTCACTTGCCGAGGGGGGTCAGAACCTGCGCAGGTGGCAGTGCCTCTGCCTTAGAAAGAGGCAAAATAAACACCAGTCTTCTGTACCGTGGCCTTGTGTCCAATACGGGTCGTGAACTGGTCATATTTCTGTCCTACAGTCAATAGGACCACAGAGAGAGAGAGGGAGAGAGAGAGAGAGAGAGAGAGAGAGAGAGGGAGAGGGAGAGGGAGAGGGAGAGGGAGAGAGAGAGAGAGAGAGAGAGAGAAGAGAGGGGGAGGGAGGGAGAGAGAGAGAGAGGAGAGGAGAGGGAGAGGAGAGAGTGAGAGAGAGAGAGAGAGAGAGAGAGAGAGGAGAGAGAGAGAGAGAGAGAGAGAGAGAGAGAGGGAAGAGAGTGAGGAGAGAGAGGGATGAGAGAGAGAGAGAGAGAGAGGAGAGGAGAGAGAGAGAGAGAGAGAGAGGAGACGCGGAGAGAGAGAGAGAGAGAGGAGAGAGAGGAGATGAGAGAGAGAGAGGGAGAGAGAGAGAGAGAGAGAGGAGAGAGAGAGGAGAGAGAAGAGAAGAGAGAGAGAGAGGAGAAGAGAGAGGAGAGAGGAGAGAGAGAGAGAGAGAGAGAGGGAGAGGGAGAGGGAGAGAGGGAGAGAGAGAGAAGGAGAGGAGAGAGAGAGAGAGAGAGAGAGAGAGAAGAAGAGCGACGAGAGTCGCGCGCCCTGTGCGATCGCTGCGCGCGTGCGCTGTCGAGATGAGAGAGATGCAGAGCAGAGGAGCGCGTTGGCGCGAGTGAGCGCGCTGGAGCGCTGCAGAGGAGAGTGAGGTGCCCGAGCCGCCGAGGGGAGAGGCGAGAGGGGCGGGGAGAGGAGAGGGAGAGGGAGATCAGTGCCTGCCCTCACCCCAACCCACCCCACCCACCCCACATCCATGCCACACCCACACACCACCTCCCCACTTCTTTGCAAGCTGCCGAAATGCTTACTTCGGCGGTCATACAATGTCTAAAACGATCCTATTTTGTAGTAAAATCCCGTTGGACGTTGGACCGTCTGCAGTGGAGTTCTTTTTCCGAGGAAGTGCCTCGAACTAGACCCCTGACAGCAACCTAAATCCTGGATTGTTGCTGTACGGATTGATGACTCAGGATCCCGGGTCAGTCTTTCTCCCATTGACAACGTTATAAAATTTAGCAGCGTTGCTGCTGAAGGGCGAGGAGCCTTCAGGTGTGGCTTCATGTAACATAAAATCCCCCCCCACACCCCCACCATATCAAACAGGAGGGGGAGACAGACTAGGCTCAAGCTCGCAGGGTTCAACTCCCCGCCGTTTAATTCATTGGACCTCTGCTGTGGACCTTGTTCTCATTAGAGCCGTTCAAACAAACAGCCTCGCCATTATCGAACCCGCCTTTAAATGCGGTGTTACAACTTTGCCTCTATCGCCCCCTCCCCCCAAGGCTCTCACGTCTTCACCCCCCCCCCATTAGGACAAGATAAGTAAAAGATAAATGCTCCCCGCACCCTCGCATTGACTGTTAGTGTCTTCTTCAGAGGAGCCGCTCCAAAGCCTGTGTTTTTGTTGTGTCTGTTAAAGGGATAAAAAAAAGGGGGGGGGCCTTTGTTTTCATTGCCGCCTCGCTCTCACAGCGTTTTTGTTATCCGTTTTGAGAGACGTGAAAGAGAGAATGAGGCAATCAGCGTTCCTTCGGAGAGGGGACCCTGCAAACGCGGCCATGCAATATTAATCCAATCTGCGGAGGAGGTTTGGCTTCCAGGCCGGCACTTCCCATGGGGCCTTCTTCATTACCACTCTCTCTGCTTATCTTCCATATTCACAAAACTCACCAAGCCCAACCCGGAGTTCCACTGCTTCCCCTACCCTTTGTTCTCTTGAAGATATTTTCTGTTGAATTATTGATCAGCCAAGCCAAGGGAACTTTAACGCTGCATCATGAATGAACTCCATTTCAGGAGTGGCGGGCGATGATCAGAGGGGTCTCCAGGTGAGTGCGATTGCTCTGATATGGCCCAAACTAACATTGTTAGCTAGCCAAGACGGGACCAAAAAAAAAATAATCTGTCTCGTCATGAAGAAGATAGAAGATACTTTTATTGCCACTGTACGTACATGCAATGAAATGTACTCTGTATTTAACCCATCCTCTACACACACAACATGCAGCTGTGTACACCAGGAGCAGTGGGCAGCCATAGCGCAGCGCCCGGGGACCAGGGACCAACTCCAGTTCCTTGCCATCGTCTTGGTCAGGAGTATTTGAGCGTTGGATTTGTAAATCAGTAGCGTAAATGCTCAAATACAAAATGCATTCATGACGTACACCCCGTATAGAAAAGATGACCCCAAGTACATGTAGTAATATAGTGGGGAAAAACCACCAATAGAGGGGGAAAAAATTGCACATTACTAAGGTTTTCTGCAAAACTCTTGCAAATGTATGACACAGCCAACTAAGATTTTTTTTTACATTTTCCTCAAAAGACCCCAATAGGTTCCTGAGGCACATTTTGAGTCTTTTGCATCCAATATTACTTTAGGACATTCTTAAAAACAAGAGTATCTTTAACACTGAAGTATAATTACACGATCGACATGTTGCACCATGGTGTCAGTCCTGACGAATGCCTCGCCCTTGAGAGCCTGAAAGAAATCATTGTATTTTTGCCTAAGCATGGAGATGTAGATAATGTTTCTGCTTAAAAAGCTTATTAATTTTCAGTGTGTCAAAAGAGTCTTATTCTAATGAAACATGGCAGCTCAGACGGAGTTTATTGGAGGCGATTGATTGAATTGAAAAGGACTGTAATCGTTTGGTGCGCTAAAATCTCATCTCGCCATCTCATTAATCAGCTAAATTGATTGTAGCTGCAAAGCAATATAGACAGCTGATTAAATGCCATCTGGAAACATGCTAAATCTCCGAATGAATCCTGTGGTGGGCTCAAAATTAAGACATGAATATCTTGCATGTCTGGGCGAGTGGCTTGTTTACAATGATAAGATGCAGTTTGGCATGATGTCAGCCCTGAAAGAGAGTGCACATAATTGAACGTCTGCACAGTTTGGTCTCTCGGCGTGGGGATGCAAGGCGTGGCGGGAGAAAATTAACAGCTCTTGTCCACAAGGCCTCTTTAAAAGTGACTGCATCCACATGGAATAGGAACCCTCTCCGGTTGCATTATCAACACTTCTAAATATTTAATCAAGCCTGTCACAGGATCTCACTTTTGACATTGACGTCAACCTCTACATGATGGGCTGCCAAGTATTTCCATTACAGGGCTCTCATGCGCTCCCCGTGCCAGCAAATCTGTCTAAAAGTGCCCCACTTTGTAGATCAAATGGTCGTGAACCCAGTCCCAGTGTTGTGTTCGACACGCGCAGCACAGCTCCACCAACCCCTCACTACTTCAGTAAATGAGGAGTAAATAGGCTAGGGCCGGGGGTACGACAACAGCGGGGTTTCGAAAAACATGGAGGCAGTCTCATGAGTCACCTGGACATACACACAGGGAATCTGGAGCACCTCCCTTTTTGCAGCTCCCGCATCCCCTGTGCAGTGCTATTTTGATGTTATTTTTACATGTGCAAAAAAAAAAAGGGGGGGGGGGAAGCAAAATCATAAGAACAATCAACATTGCACCTAAATAGGCTGAGGAAAACAACAGCTAGGTATTCCAGGAGAAAGCTCACCAGAAGGCAAGGTGGGATTAATATGCAAAGCTCTCTTGAAATTAACCTGTTTCTGCAGCATTCACTTTTTTTCCCCACTGAAAAAAAAGAAAAGATAAACATTAATTTCTGCAATCATGGGTTGTTGTTCTTTTTTTAGCCTATTTCTCTCTTGCCATTACTCTCAGAGCTTATCATGTTTTATTCATTGGGTCAGGTTTTGATTTCAATAATCCTATTGTTTTGCTCCAGGATGTGATCTACATTGCAAATGGGCGTTCTGGTTCTCCTGCACCTGACAGGCCTGCCAATCCTGCCAATCCTGCCAATCCGGCCCCTCACACTTGGCAGCGCTCGACTCGCGCTCATTTTTTAATTACAACTCGAGCGGTTCAATATCACAGGCTGATTAGAAATGCTACAGGACCTGGGTTCCACTATAATTACAGATTGGCTGACCAGAGCGTGAAAACTAAATCATTTCATTTGAGGAGCATAATTGCGTCTACAAAACACATCGTTGCGGTCTAGTTAATGGCACCAATAAATGCGAGAGGAGACGTTTTAACGGGGCGTTTTAGACGGTGGCTCGGCAGCGCGTCCCGCAGTCCAGCAGGGCGGCTGGTGATATCTGTCGCCCGGGTGAGACGCTAGCTGCGACAATCTATGTACAACTAATTGAAAGGGGTTTTAAATCAAAGCAACTATTGATGTTCTCAGCCAGGTGGGTCCGACTGATGCTTTGGAAAACGACTTTTGGGCTCAGCGAATGGGAGTGATCATAAACAGTCATCATTTCATATGGCCAGTTTGCACGTGATGGAGATTGATTGATTGATTGATTGATCAAAGTCTGTTACAGCAGTTCGAACGCCCTCGCTGGTCTGGTCTACGAGGGTAAACAAAAACCTGTTCATTGATTTTTATGTCTGTGGTCACTGAATTAGATCAAAACACTTCATACTCGCGTGTGACGTCATCGCTTTTGTTTCGTTATTGCAGATGAAATTGTGCGACCTCCCCCATCCCCATCCCCATCCCGTTTTTCTCCCCAATTGTATCCGGCCAATTACCCCACTCTTCCCAGCCGTCCCGGTGGCCGCTCCACTCCTTCTGCCGACCAGGGGGGTGGGGGGGGGGCTGCAGACCACCACATGCCTCACTCTGAAACATGTGGAGACGCCAGCCGCTTCTTTTCACCTGACAGTGAGGAGTTTCACCAGGGGGACGTATTGCATGAGAGAATCACCCTAACCCCCCCGGCCGCTAGTGCAGCGACCAGGACACATACCCGCATCCGGCTTCCCACCCGCAGACACGGCCGATTTAGTCTGTAGGGACGCCCGACCAAGCCAGAGGCAACACGGGGATTCGAACCAGGATCCCCTTGTTGGTAGGCAACGGAGGAGACCGCTACACTACCCGGACGCCCCGATATTATGCATTTTACCATTGTTTTTATAAATGTACTATTGCTTATAACTTCTGTATGGATTTGAATATACTTTTGCGATGGCTTTGCACGAAATGTGGCGCATAGATAAACGAGGGGTGAATAGATGAAATAGTTTAAATGAAGACGTCGTCTTTAGATTAGCCAGATTAGATTAGGTTAGATTAGGTTTTGGTGATCGCTTTAGGGAAACTGAGCCGTTGCAGCAGCAGCAGCAGAAAAGGAGAAAGTAGAAAGGTTTCCTCTCTGTCCTCTCACGTGACTGACATCCTCGTGCGTCAGATGCGTCAAAATCTGTGACCCTCAAAAATTGTAACCATGTGGCCGTCTTCAACGCTCAGAAAGCGACACCTCACTGTCGCCACTAGGTGGCGGTGCCAAGGGACGACCGCCCTTCCACATCATCACCCCGACATTAACCACATCTAACCCATACCTAAACTTAACCCCATGTATACCATACCTAAACTTAACCTATAGCCTAACCTTTAAGCAGCCATAAACGCCTACACGCAATGCCAAATACACTGTCCAATCCTGTGAGCAGCAGTTTACGTAAACCAGGTTTGACGCGAGCGATGCAACACGACAAATCAATTGGTTTCTTCGTTCATTTTGCATAGACTCCCTAAATTCTCTTATTCGCTGAATAACATGAACCATCTGTTTCGAGTCTTACAGTACATTTGTAACCTCCTGAGAGACAACGTGCCACATGATGGAAAGTTAAATGTATCATCGCTGAAGGGCCCTCTCTAATTTGGGGGCTAGGGGGTGGGCAATGAGGCAGATGCTTCAGCAATGGTTTAACCCCCCCTGTGCCTGTTTGTTGCATGTTGTTTTCCATTCCGACAAATATTTGAATGCATTAAAAAAAAATTTAAAAAAAAAAGCACTGACAATTTAGCCAGTGCTGAGGAAAAGGGTACTTGGTGAGGAGCTGCAGCGATGCTGCTCATTCCTTGGGCCTGAAGTTCCCAATTCTATAAAGATAAAACTGTCTGCATATCTGCCTGCCAAAGTCTTATCTCTGTGGTCCCACAAAAGTGGAGCACTACAAAGGCAGTGGCGGCTTGTTCATAATCAAACGAGTCAGAGATGAGGGGGGCGGCTTTGATCTCCCCCTTTTTTTCTGGCAACACACCTAGAATTATAAAGAGTGGTGGGGTTGAAGAGGGGAGAAAAAAAGAGAAAGATCTTCCACAAGATAAGAACCTCTTACCATCAGAATCCTATTTATTACCCACAATGGTGCGTTTGACTGTTGTCAATCTAACGTCTTCAGAACTCCGCCAGCATCCTCACACAAGCTAAACCCGTGGTAGTTTACCTCTTTGACACCTTCAGATCCTGATCTGTGTTGTTTATTCCATGACACACTTCTAAAATTGTTTCCCCATCTTCATTTTCCTGAGTTTGTCACTTCCGCATTCCAGGATTTCCTCGCCACTGCATGCACACTTTGGAAATCTGCACTATTTTGCTTTTTCACTCCTATACCATCACCCTCCATCTGCACACACAGACTTAAGACCAGGGAGGTCTCTGTACCTGCTACATGAACCTCTGGCTGTGTACAGCACTTGTTATTATAGCATGCCCGTTAAGTGCTGTTGATTATCATTATTATCTTTGTGTTTGATGTCTCTCTTTGAAAAATCACCTTGAGAAGGATTTACCAAAATTATACTCGTTTACTACTCACTTCTGTCTATACCACTAAGCACCAATTTTGAACCTCTAGTTTTAAACCATTCAGAAGTGCTGCTGATGGCACTAAGCACACGAAACGTGTTCAATAAGCATGGGATGTGAATGGAAACGTGTTGAAGTGCATGACCCTCCGCTGGGCCTAAGAGGCGATGAATTGCAAGGCAGCACCAAGTAAAGTGGCGGTGCCTTACAGTCTGGGCGTAAACTCCAAATGCGTGTTTCTGTAAGGTTGATGCAACTTGACTGTCGGAAAGCCTGAGAGCCTGTGAGTCGTTATGATGAAGATGTTAATCGAAGGCTCACCAGTCCTTCTCCCCTCCTCATTATCCCCCCCTCCCCATTCTTTCCTCATCCTCGTCATTTAAATTATGATAATCCAGAGATTACGCAATCTGTCAGCAGCGACCTGCTCTCTCTGGATGGATTTTGATGCGTAAAAAAGTTTAAAATGCTGTGCCAGTGCAGCCTGGCTCATTCGTTACTATCCCCTATTGCTTTCCTATTATGCATCTGTAGGTTGAACCCCTGGAAACTACCCATTATTGCACATATATATATGTATGTATGTATATATATATAACATGTAATCTGTAATAGATAGACAGTGGTTACCAATATGCAGTCTTTGTAAAAAAAAAAAAAACACCTTTCATCGGGTTATCCTTGAGAGAAAACGGAGTGCCATGGACATACGTTGATGTAGATGGCCTTCATCGGGAGGACACAATTCTCATTGAACAGGACCATATAATCTCTGCAGAGTGAACACCATTACCAGCAAACAAACATACAGTCTTAAAAGGGAATCTGATTGATTTGTCTTTTTTCTTTTTTTGTGGAATATGCTATTATCTACAATCAATGGCCCTCAGATGAAAAAACCCCCACTAAAAGGCTATAACCGAGTGGAACATGTGGCACAACAGACGCATGGCAACCGAGAGAGGGAGAAAAAGAGGGATCAGAAATACTAACAACACACAACCAAACTCTGATGTTAAGAGACACGTTAAGTTATTCATCTGTGCACCGACGCCGTCTCGCTGGGATGAACGTATACTTTAGAGAGACTTATTTAGCACTAATTGCGCAGTCTTCAATTTGTAATTCAGGAGGGAGGCCCTCATTACCCGAGCCACACCACTCCGAATCGTCTCTTTAGGAAAGGCAAGATTATTGATGCTGATGTGTTTTGAGTCAGGATCCATCAAAGCTGCTTGTACACATCTATGATTTAGATGAGAGGCGCTGCATTATGAACCGCTGGATGAAATCTCTCCGAATCTATAGCGTGTGAATACCAACAGCCAATATGACACACACGATTTGAAAATCTGCGTACGTTTTACGCGTGCACTGGTTCAGACAACATTTCGATTTTGAGCAAACCACATCAAGTATGAGGCCTTCTTGCAGACCCATCGTGTGAGAACTGTGAGCATGTCGAGGCTGATTGTAC
This sequence comes from Lampris incognitus, assembly GCF_029633865.1. Taxonomy (NCBI): domain Eukaryota; kingdom Metazoa; phylum Chordata; class Actinopteri; order Lampriformes; family Lampridae; genus Lampris; species Lampris incognitus. Next base: position 23,872,129 of record NC_079229.1, on the reverse strand, counting down.
TGGCTGTACGTTGGGGGGAAATGGTAAAGGGGAATTTGGAAGTGCTCTATAAAGGACGGGAGGGTCATTTGTTTTTGGTTTTTTTAAAAAATCAATTATTATTATTCCCCAATAGACTTTAATTTATTGCCGTATTGTTTGTTCTGAACCTGACAATGCCTTCTATCCCTGGGTATTTAACTGATGACATCACGCTTTATTTCGTCGTTTGAAAGGATGTTTGAAAGGAGTTCACATGTAGAGGGATTGACTGAACTGTCTGTCCTTGGTCAAGAAAATGACACACTTGAACATTTAGAACCAACTGGATTTTTCTTTTCACATTGAAACGGAAAGAGTCTGTTTTTTTGTTTTTTGTTTTTTTGCTGTCCCTTTCCGACTGTAGATTTGATTTTCTAAATGGAAAAAAGGCCTTGCTTTGTCGACGTCTGGACTCATCATAACTGAAAATATGAGTGAATTCTGCTTGTTTCCAATAGTGTCTGTTATAAGTGTTTATTCTGAGAAACTTAGCCACAAAATGCATAAAGCCAACCAACGCTTCTCTCGAAAAACTAAGGGGGAGGAAAATGTATTAAAAACCCAACACAGCCAGTAAGTACTGAGCAACGTTTCAGCATTGGTTGATGACGCCAATTATGGGTAATGTCTTTAAAAGCTTGAAGATTTGTTTTCTGTTTATTTCCAATATCACCATGGAAATCTGACCGGCACTACCGTGGATGGATATATATATATATATATATATATATATATATATATATATATATATATATATATATATATATATATATATATATATATATATATATATAATATGGATGCTGCTAATTTCACCCACGAATGTGATCGGTGGCTCTTGGCTCTCGGGCTCGTTAACTTTTCATCACTGCCAGAGTGACATTTGGAGAAGTGGCATGTAAGCATGTTACTGCAGGCGACTTCTTTTTCTTTTTCTTTTTTCTTTTTCTTTTTCTTTTATGTGAAACAACTCACGGACCTGTAAAGGAACTCATACTCGTGGTTAGTTAACTCATCTCTAGGTGCCGTGAAACCAAGTATTGACAGCGGTGTTCTAAAGTTAAAATACGTTCAACGAATGAAATAAAAGTACAAAAACAATTTATCAATTTCAAATACAATGTAAGACCTGAACAACTCGGTGTTAAGCCCCCTGCGAGTCTCCTTTGATGAGGTGCTAAGCTAGGTTTTGCAATGCAATATGAATTGTAATGCAGTGAACTTCATTTTCTGATGAAAAAAAACTAATCCTGCTTTCTCTTTATCATGTGGTGATAATATGCATGTAACCTGTCAAATAAACAATGGGGTTTCTGCTATTAACACTATTTACTGACACATTTTTGTTTGTTTATTTTCGTTTCTCCTTTCTTAGCTAGCTTACGGTTTCTCTCTGGTCCCGCCCCTCCTTCATTCTTATTGGCCGAAGCAACAATACGTGACCTTGCTGAGCTGTTTACGTTAGTAAGCATTTAAATTATTGAGCGCTCACACACACAGCTCCCTGCACTGGGTTGAGCACATTCAAAAAACCTTTCCTGTGGAGGAAACTACAAGAAGGACTTCTTAAAAACATGTTTTCTTTTTTGAATTTTTATCTTTATTAGTCAGTGGCAGTGGAGAGGTGGACAGGAAATGAGGGAGAGAGAGAGAGGGGTATGGCATGCAACATAGTCGTCGGTGGGAATCGAACAGGTGACAGTTGCGACCGTGTGGCCATATGGTATGTGCTTTATCCATCCCAAGTAGGTCTGCAGTGTCGCAGTAGCTACATGACACACACACTGGTGGACCCGGGGGGGCAATGGTGCCCCCATGTTTGAAAAAACGCAGCAAAAGTACCCTCTTGGATCCCCCTGTGGTAGATAAAACATGATACAGGGCCCTCTAGGGTGTCCTTCCAGTGGACAAAACATGATCCAGTGTATTAATGGATGCCCTTCCATATGAGAAAATACAATACGGTGCCATATAGGCCGCCCTTCATGCTGGAAAATTAGTTGACCTCCACATGCTCCTACGTGCTAAACAATGTGCCCTCATGGGATGCCTCTATAGTTGAAAATGCCCTTGTTGTTGCTGTTTTTGTTTATTTAAAAAAAAATCCTTTAAAAAAACACAGCTTTGTGGCAGCATGATTCAACCTCATCCTCATTCCTGTTTGGGGCCAGTAAACACATCCAGACAGTTTTTAGAATTGTTAGCATGTAGAAGTTAACAAGTTAGCATGTAGAATTCAAAAATATCTTCAGAATGAAAAAAAATGCATGTCTGTCTGCATGTGTTTATTGGTTCCAAAAGAGAGTGAAAATGAGGTAGAACCCTCGTTTGGGTGGAGTACCTCTTTATTTTTGGTACAATCCTCACACACTCAGCCACAGCCTTTTTACAATGTTTAGGTGTCAGTGGGTTTATTACAGCCTGAGCTGTAACTTTGACATCCTACTATGTACGGTATGTGAGGTAGGTTACATAGCAATACTTTTTTACGTGCAAAGATTGCCTCTTACTAAAGAAGCCAATGTGTGTAGACTGCATTTCGTGGTTACAATACACTGGAGATGCCTTGCTAGGTAGCCTGCTTAGCCATTTCTATGCTAACTGGTGGACTCAATCAAACTCAAATCTAACAGGAAGTGTAGTTAATTTTTATTACCTAAGGGAACTATGAGGGTAAACTGCACAAAATGCCTCTAGGATGTTTGACTTTGGTGTGAGTTGCGTTTTCAATTAACGTTAAGTTTAGCATAGGAAATTTCCCTGAGAAACAGGGAACAAGCCGAAAGAAGAAGAAGAAGAAGAAGAAGAAGTTAGCATAGGGAACTGGAAAGGCATGCCAGATGACAGAGCTGCTCTCTGTTAGAGATTTTTGCTGGTTTTATGATGTGGAGGAAGAAAAGGTTGTCACTGAACTCAGCTCATCCTATGCTCTTCCAACCCACAATGTGCAAGCTATGCTAAGGTGCTTTAAAGGCAACGATGTGGACACAGTTTTCCCTACCCTGACCAAGCTCCTCAAAATATATGCCACATGGCCGGCAACAATCGCTTCAGCAGAATGCTCATTCTCTAAACTGAAGCTGATCGAGACCCGCTGGGTCTCGATGTGGGGAAGGCAGGCTTTCAGATCTTCTGCTGCTGTCTATTGAGAGGCACATCCCAGTTGGCCCAAACAAGGTCACTGATATATACAAACCCATGGACAAAAAGAAAAGAAAAGAATAATTCTACTGATTCCACCACCCTGACTATCACTACCCTGACTAAGCTCCTCAAGTTACAGCTCATTCTCACTGACATCATCACGAGTGTGTCTTTGTGAATTAAATGGTTAAATACTTAATAGTTCCCCATGTGTTTATTACAGAGGTGCAGTAGTTATATGCAACAATTTTAATCTGAACCAGGGTGTGTAGCTGTTTCACCATAAATGCATCACGACTTTCTGCGCACTGGTGCCCAACCGCATACAGCTTGTGCCCTTTTTGTTTTATTTTATTTTTTTGCCCCTGCCCCTCAATCAGCCTGAGTCCACCGCTGGACACACCCACTTTACTACATGACACAGCCACTTGGTTAGGTTTAGGCATGAGGAGTGAGATGGTTAGAGTTAGGGGTCGGGGGTGTGTGTTGTATAATATGCCGTTAGGGTAATAACATGGGGTGGGGGTAGGGGGGTCATGTAGTGAAGTGGCTGTGTCATGTAGTACTGTGACACTGCAGTTAGACCCTTCTCAACCATTTGGCTATGGAGGCGCCCCCAGGAAGCACGTTTTACAGTTCTCCAGTAGACACTAAACTCCCTTTATTAGACCCAAATCATTATGCCCTTACTTGCTTAGACTCAAATATTATAGTTTTTTGCATCCATGAAACTGTGTCCTTGTTTTAACACACCATATTTCAAACTCTTATTTGATAATGTAAGCTACATCAATGAAAACCATGGTAACGCCTGCGCACTTACTCTAAGCCACAAAAGTTTAACAAGGATGACGATTCAATCCCAGGCCAGAGAGTTTGGGAAATGGAAACCACACCCATATTTATACATCATGCACACCAATAGGCTGACAAGCTCTATGACAGCTCTATGATGGTTAACTATCCAAACCACCCAGGGCGATAAACATCTAAACACAATTAACAATACAATAAGGCAAATAGAAAAAAGTAGTAGCACAAAAGCCATACCATCAAACATACATCTATGTATATACATTGTATCAGATTCATCATCCCACATATCAGAATCTACATCACCTGCATTCAGGAATATCGTATTAAATTAGAAGAAAGAGAGAAGAAACCTTAACTTCTTGTACAGAAATTGGGTCTTAACACCCTCCTGTAAAAAGTAAACTAGATCACATAACGAAAAGGAGAAATACATACATATTGAAATGATAAAGTTTGGCATATTGCCATTTTTGGGAAAAAATATGTGTGTTTGGGTCTAGCAATAAACAAAATATATAAATCGTGATACTGCAACCATTCTTATTTATTTTTGAGAAAATCTTTGATCCCATACTCTTGATTCAGACCTCTAGGTGTGAGAGTCTGGAGAGAGGAAATATAAAAACTTTCACTTTGGGGTGAGAGGGGATTCAAATCGCCTTCTCTTATCGGAGTTGTGACGTGCTCGATGCCCATGTATCTGAGAGAGACCAGCGGGTCAGGCTGGTCCTGGGTACAGCTGCAGCTCCTGCCCTCTGCTATCCTGGTTTTTAATGCTCTTGCTAGTTTTCCTATACGTTAAACCACATGAGCATTTGATAACATTACATTTCTCCCCCCCCCCCTTTTTCACCCCAATCGTACATGGCCAACTACCCCACTCTTCCCAGCCGTCCCGGTCACTGCTCCACCCCCTCTGCCGATCTGGGGAGGGCTGCCGACTACCACATGCTTCCTCCGATACAGGTGGAGTTGCCAGCCGCTTCTTTTCACCTGACAGTGAGGAGTTTCGCCAGGGGGACGTATCGCGTGAGAGGATCACGCTATTCCCCCCAGTCCCCCCCAAACAGGCACCCCAACCAACCAGACATGGCCAATTGTGTCTGTAGGGACGCCCAACCAAGCTGGAGGTAACACGGGGATTCGAACTGGCGATCCTCGTGTTGGTAGGCAACAGAATAGACCACTACTCTACCCGGACACCCAAGATAGATTACATTTCTGTTGGAACAAGATACAGTGCCTCTCACATTCCTTGTTTTTTGTTTTTCCTATTATCAGGTGGGTGTATGTGGTACACCATCCATCCATCCATCCATCCATCCATCCATCCATCCATCCATCCATCATCTGAACCACTTATCCTGCTGTCAGGGTCGCGGGGACGCTGGAGCCTATTCCAGCAGTCATTGGGCTGCCAGGCCATCACAGGGTCGACACACACACACACACACACACACACACACACACACACACACACACACACACACACACACACACACACACACACACACACACACTCACACACACTCACACACACACACACACACACACACACACACACACACACACACACACACACACACACACACACACACTCATACCTAGGGACAATTTACTACAGCCAGTTCACCTGACCTACATGTCTTTGGACTGTGGGAGGAAACTGGAGCCCTCGGGGGAAACCCACACAGACACGGGGAGAATATGCAAACTCCACACAGAGGACGACCCGGGATGACCCACCAAGGTTGGACTACCCCGGGGCTGGAACCCAGGACCTTCTTGCTGTGAGGCGACCGCACTAACCACTGCACCGCCGTGCCTATGTAAAATTACACTTGGGCACATGAGCCGCACCGATAATTCCCCGGTGGACGATCAAGAAACGTTGTATTTTTAGCTGGAACGAGATCAGATTTCACCAGCTCTTGTCTCAAGGTAGGGGGGATGTTTGCACACTACTTTAAATAAATCTAGGAATTAATCTTCGAGGAGTGAATCAGAGCTCAAAATGTGCCGGTGGTGTTGAATAGTCTTTTTTTTTCTCTTTTTCCCAAAATCGTCTCCCAGGGCCGAATGTTTTCAGTAGCACCGGGCACCATTGTTTGGCGGAGGCTTATTTCTTTTGTGATAAGGCACGGTGCTGAACCAGTCTCAAGGCAGCTTTTACCCACCTTTCATTATATCCTTGAATCTATATTCTAATCCGTCCGCTTGTCTGTTTGTTTAGTGCAGGGTCTTCTGGCACAGCTAAACCGGATGGCGGGGAGGCTTTTCCCCCTCCGGGGGGAGTGGATGGGACGAAGTAAGAAGAGGCGCTTGTCGATTTCCTTTCTACAGTAATGATCATATAATAGTATGATGCAAGCCACACATAGATTTTGATTCTCTGTTTTCATGCTCTGGTTATTGCACCGTGTACCCTTTGGTTGTAAGAGGCGCTACAGCCGCACGCTGATGAGGATTCGGGCCGAAGCATCTGTGCCGTCGTATTTCATCCCCAAAAGCACACTCCCGTGCTGCTGGTTAATTTATGAGAGAAAAGCATTTCTGAAAGCACTTTAGCGTTTCCAGCCCTTTTGTCCGCCTTGTTTGTATACGTCCCCCCCCCCAGCCTCCCCCCCATCTTACTGAGCAGTAAGGTAAGAGGTAAGACTGTTAGGTAATGAAGGCCCGGATGAGTGCGGCCACTGAATGTCTATTTTGGCTCTTTAAAAGGCGCCGTGCGAGCCGGGCTTTGCCGTTATCGGCGTTACTGTTATTGCACAGGGAAATGAGAGCGCAGGGCGAGCTACGGGGGCTTGATGGGGATTCATCGGCTCGTTCAAGGACACTTCCGCCATTTGGACGCCTGCCAGCGCAACAGCTTGGACCCGGGGGGGTCACGATATGTTGAAGTTTGGTTTTACGACTCACGCAACCCTGCTTCCCTTTAATCTGCCCACTTCCCTTTCTAAAAACCACTTTAAAATAAGTTGGAGGAGCAAGGCCCGCTCAGCCGTCATTCGCGGCGGCAGACCACTTGCGCGGTCCGGCAGCGGGTTAGCGGAGCAGTATCTCTATCTGTCCCGTAATTGGTATTGATGCAGTAGCAGTCCACTCGCCTGGAGTGCCACAGGCCTCTGGTTAATAGGACAGCCAGTCCCACGCTTTGTGACACCTTAACGTGTCGGGGATACAGAGGCGCAGAGCTAAAATTCAATTCCTCTTGCATTAAGCGCCTCTCTCTCGCCCCGCTCTTATTATCTCTGCATTGGAAATGACGATTATGGAAATGCGCGTATCGGGGCGTTAGATCGAAATAAGAAGGCCGGAAATTGTGTTATGTCTTTTTAAACTTTTTCCAGAAGTTACTTAGTGTTTAATGCATTCTGTCCTTATCTTTATGAATTTCTATTAATTTGGGGGGTTTATATATAAGTCATTGGTTATTGGCGGCTGCCAAGAGGGCTTGTAATTTCCCTGGGCGAGACTTCAGACAGAATCCTGATGGAGGCCTTGATGGTTCTTAATGAAGCTCGGTCTGGAGAATGGGCCGAATTTGCATGCCGACAAAGGATGGGAAGGTGGCGAGATAATGGACGCGCTGTAACATGCTGTTTGGCATCGTCGGCGTTTGATTGCTTTTGCTAATTCGTTTGTGTTGAGTTGCTCATCTCTTGACAGCTTCATCATTTATTCACACCCCTCTCTCTCCGTGTCGCAGGTACAAGAATCCAGCAGCCACAGGGATGACAAATGCAGTCAGTCCACTTGAATATCTGACGCCCCCCCCCCCTTTTTTTTTCTCCCCAATATTATCCGACCCATTACCCCACGCTCCTGAGCCGTCGATCCGGGGAGGGCTGCAGACTACCACACGCCTCCCCCGATACATGCGGAGTCACCAGCCGCTTCTTTTCACCTGACAGTGAGGAGTTTCGCCAGGGGGACATAGCGCATGGGAGGATCACGCTATTCCCCCCCAGACCCCCCCTCCAAACAAGCGCCCCGACTGACCAGAGGAGGCGCTAGTGCAGCGACCAGGACACACACCCACATCCAGCTTCCCACCCGCAGGCACGGCCGGTTGCGTCTGTAGGGACGCCCGACCACGCCGGAGGTACCACGGGGACTGGGACCGGCGATCCCCGTGTCGGTAGGCAACAGAATAGACCGCCACGCCACCCGGACGCCCGTAACTGACATTATTTACTGCAAATAACCTTAGACGATTGCTCCCACTTCTCCACTACTAGGGAGTGAGTGGGTTTTAGAATTGACTTTAAGATTTGACTGTTTGTTGACTGGTCTGGCTCCCGCCCGTCTCTGCTATCTGTGATCTGCTAACTCCCCGTGAGCCTGATGGCGGCTTCGGATCCTCCAGCAGGCCCGGCCGCTAACGGCTCCAAAGCCGCCACCTGTCACTTAAGGTGACCGGCCCTGCGCTGTTCAGGCCCCTCAGCATGTCGAACTCCCGGGGATCTCAGACAAGGCAAGCTCAGCAAATGTACAAATTAAAAATTCAGTCTTTTACAAATTTACTGTATTTTACAGTATCCTCCTTTAAATTTCTTCTTGCAACTCGCTTATTGCTTTTTCTTAACTAATGGTATTTACTGTAATTATTTAAATTGTGTTATCTTGTTTACGTTTTACGTTGCGGATCTTTTTGTAACTTTGTTTTTGAAAGGTGCTGTATAAATAAAGTTATTATTGATATTATTGTGTATCATGTACCGATGGGAATGATTTCAATAATTTACCCAGTGTGTGCACGTGTGGCGCCTTTGTGCGAGACCGCACACATTTGTGTCTGTTCTCTCGCAGCAGTAAAAGGCCTCAGTGTACAGAAGACCGTGTGTGTGGTTGGTCGACTGATTAAGTTGTTCACAAAGAATAACACTGCAAATCCCAAACCCCCGACTGCACAAACATGCGTGCACGTGCACGTGGGCAAGCGCCGCACGCACGCTGTTCGCACGTGCACGCAGACAGACAGACAGACAGACAGACACACAGCCCGGCACTGTTGCAGAGGATATTTTCAATTAATCAGACTTTCTCATCAATAATGCATCCCCCCTGCAGCCACTCACTCTATTCCGGCCGTTTAATGAGGCGACCGAGCTGGAAGGACATGATCCACACGTTGCTCCCTCGCAGCCACCGCGCGGAGAGAATGCCACCGCAGCCGTGGCCCCTTATTAAAGCAATGCCATCATATCTACCCTAAGGTAAAAACCCGTCAATTGTTCTCTGCTAAAGTACACAAATGGCAATCAGCAAATATCCTGGGAGCCAGCGTGCAGCCATTTCACCTCTCTGTCACAGCGGTACGGGACTCGGGGAATTGCTCGGGTTGCAAAAATCTACCGCCGCAATTGAAGAAACCCGAAAGGAGGTTGGGTATGAGCGATGAATTATTACGTCTAGGGCAAGCAATAGGGGTTCTGTGACAGTGGAGAGGGTGTTCTGGTTTGATAGCATCTTCAAAGTCGAATTATAATCCTAATTTAATAAGTAACCCCCAGACACAGGAGTACAGCTGTTGAGAGTACATGAGCGACTAAGGGAAACTCACTTAAACACACTGCAGCTTCTCTAAAACGACACACACTCCTCTTCTTCTGTGAACACGGGTGACATAGGGTGACATGCACGGTATGTGTAGGGGTAGGCCAGTGCAATAAACCAATGAACTGTTAGCCAACCACAGCTAATGTAGCGCGATACCACAAGGTGACCTCCAGAATATGGTTGCAGGGGCGGCGTTACCTCCTCTCGCGTGATCTACTTCCCCGTTGGAGTAATTGGTCATACTTTTGCCCTTCTCTCATGAACAGTATTGTTGTAAAGCAGCAGAAGTAGCGTCTCCCACCTTTTTGATCGAGGGCCAGGGAACAACGCTGCTGAAGCAACCCTTCTGGTATTCACGCTGATCTAAAACAGAGATGAGTTATGTGAGTAGACAAGATGTCTCATGGGCCGCCGCAAGACAAATAATTGACCACCACTGAAGAATGAAGATGGATAAACCCCGAGCTGGTGGCTGGTTCAATCTGTCTTTGTGCCCCCCCCGGTGATGTTATTCTGCGATGGAACAGGTCATCGAGGACAATTTAACACTTCCCCTCCGAAGCCATTACCGCTCCCCGTGAAATCATCATCACTCTGTATAAACCATGATGACGCCTCTCACCATGTCAAGGTCATTCCGTCGTTTGTTCCCTTTGCTTTGTCCCGTCGCACACTTTCACACACAGACTAAGCCGAAGTGCTCGTGCCCCGGGTGTCTCGAGTGTGTGTCCAACTTTTACACCAGAGCTTATTTTGTTTAGACTGTAAGGACCTGTGGCAGAGTTGACAACAAATCCATTTTCCAAAGTCCGTAAAACATCTCAGAATCAGAATCAGAATCAGACTCATGTTTACGGGCTGTGGAGGTTTGCACATACATGGAATTTGATGGCGGTTTTGTGGCTCTCTCAGTGTACTGAACATAGAGTAACAATACTACAACGCCACAATCTTCAGATATATAGTATACACACAAGGATTGACTATATACAAGCAAAATAAGAGGCAGGAGAGGCAATAAGAGGCATCTCCCCGAGAAAAATACTGTAAATACAATCCCTCTCTTAAAAGATAATCCTGTTTTTTATGGGTCTTATTTGTCATCCCGATATCGTTTTACTCCCTGGCTTCATTTTGCAACATCTTTTTATGGGACATGAGTGTTAAAGACATAATTTCAGGGGGCGTCCGGGTGGCGTCCGTTGTCTACCAACACGGGGATCGCCGGTTCAAATCCCCGTGTTACCTCCGGCTTGGTCGGGCGTCCCTACAGACACAATTGGCCGTGTCTGCGGGTGGGAAGCCGGATGTGGGTATGAGTCATGGTCGCTGCGCGAGTGCCTCCTCTGGTCGGTCGGGGTGCCTGTTCAGGGGGGAGGGGGAACTGGGGGGAGTCGCATGATCCTCCCACTTACTACGTCCCCCTGGTGAAACTCCTCACTGTCAGGTGAAAAGAAGCGGCTGGTGACTCCACATGTATCGGAGGAGGCATGTGGTAGTCTGCAGCCCTCCCCGGGGTCGGCAGATGGGGGTGGAGCAGCAGCTGGGACGGCTCGGAAGGGTGGGATAATTGGCCAAGTACAATTGGGGAGAAAAGGGGCAGAAAAATCACCCCCCCCCAAAAAAAGACGTAATTTCAACAACAACAAAACAACAATAGAAAAACAATGCAGTGCCTCCGTTAGACTGTGTATGTTATCTAAGACTTCTCAGCTGAGCTGGCCGGGTAGCTTATATACGGTCTCTACTACCTCGGTTACATATAGGCTGGGTATTCCTGCAAGTTGAACCAGGGTGTAGCTTGGCAATGTGATGAACCAGTCATGACAATGCAAGACATTTTGGGTAATAACTTCCAAGTACGTCACTTGGGAAGATCGGGCTGACTCGGATCGAAACATGTCTGATGCCGTGAAAGACGCCGTCATAAGGCCGGTCCCACATCCCAGACCCCCACAACGAAGCCGATGAGTGAAATGATACCGTAACCCATATATGCACGATGGTGAAAAATTACAACAGTAAGACCCAGGTTTTAAAGAAACGGGATTATCCTTTAAGCACGGGGATGTAGTCCTGGCCTTAATTCTTTGCTATCAATTCTTACCATCTTCCCACTTCCATATCTTTGCCGAACAGGCCAGAAATGGCAGCCTCTAAGGTACGCAGCCATATGAGTGCAGGATTTGACCATCTGCCTTCTTTTGCTGCAAAAAAAAAAAAAAAAAGGAAAAAAAATCACAGGGGATGAGAGAGGAGTGACGGATGTCCCTTGTCTCGTGCCCGCCTGTCAGTGTCGAGGCGTCCCTTTGGAAATAAAACACCGCTGCCCAGAGCGGCGCAGGGTCGACACCGTGATGGCGTGAAAACCCGAGGCCCTGTTGAAAGCAAATTTTGAAAGAGCAGAGAATCACCGCAACACTAGGGAGAGAAAAAAAAAAGGGTTAAAGAAATCACAACCACAAAATAAAAACAAAAACTCAGTCGGGATGCTTGGTGGGGTGCCAGCAGTGCAGCAAGCCAAGCTGGGTTGGCCAGTTGCACAGTCTGTGGTATATTGTGCAATGAATGACTGGCTTATCTCAAAGGCAAACAGGGCAAGAATCCTTCAACTCACATCTCCCGTCTACATTTCAACATGCAAAGTCGTGATCTTTTTTTTGCTGCATGAGAACAATAACGGAAAGAGAAGAGGTAATAACTGACTGCCATTGTGTTTTTTTTTTTAGGTTTTGGTTTTTTTTTTTCAATGCATGGCTGCAACACAACTCCTTATAAAGACGTGGATTCCACTAACTGGAGATTGATGGCTTACACTGGGTGTAGTTAACCTAGATGGGACTCCCACACCGAAGCAAACTCAGATATATCCATCCACCCAGCCATGATCCAAACCGCTTATCCTGCTCAGGGTCACGGGGATGCTGGAGCCTACCCCAGCAGTCAGTGGGCGGCAGGCGGGGAGACCTATTTTTTTCTTTTGGATTCCCCCCCCCCTTTTTCTCCCAGTTGTACTTGGCCAATTACCCCACTCTTCCGAGCCATCCCGGTCACTGCTCCACCCCCTCTGCTGATCCGGAGAAGGCTAGAGTCTACCACATGCCTCCTCCCATACATGTGGAGTCGCCAGCTGCTTCTTTTCACCTGACAGTGAGGAGTTTCGCCAGGGGAACGTAGCACGCGGGAGGATCATCACGCTATTCCCCCCAGTTCCCCCTTCCCCCTGAACAGGCACCCCAGCTGACCACAGGTGGCGCTAGTGCAGCGACCAGGACACATACTCACACCAGTTGTGTCTGGGGATGTCCGACCAAGCCGGTATAACACGGGGATTCGAACCGGTGATCACCATGTTGGTTGGCAATGGGATAGAGCGCTATGCTACCCAGACACCTCTTAGATATATCTATCATTTACCCCATATTTATCTACTGCCATCTTATTGACCATATTTATGTGCAATATTCTCTATACATTACCATCAGTGAAATTATCTCAGTTCATCTGTATATACTATTCAAATATCACTTTTAACCGTACATATGTAAAATATTGACTAATCCGTACCAACCTTTCTTTTTATTGTGTGACCTGCCTTACCCCCAACATTTTTGCTGCTGCTGTTAGTGTGTATTGTGTGTATTGTATATGGTGGATTGTTTACTGTGTTAACACACTATTGTGTATCGTATATTGTCTAGTGCAATTTAGCCGAGGTAAAGCGAGTCCAATTCCTTGTATGCAGAAACATGTTCGGCCAATGAATCTAATTGCCATTCTTGATTTTTTTCTTCCTCATCTCCATCTCTCTCACTCAGAACATGGAAATTGCGAAAAGATGACATCTCCTCGCAGAACATGCCCTGCCAAGACGTGGCTCAGGAGAGCGGTGGCCACAGTATCACTTTGACAGCCGCGCTATGGTTTTTGGGTCCCAGTAATGAAGGATTGCGGAGTCTGTCATCCAGGAAAGGGCCTCTCCCTGTCTGTCTGTCGGCCAGCCAGCTGGATTTCGTCCCTCACCCCAGAATAACACGAGGCCCCGACGACAGCGGCGCAGTCCTCCCCTGGCTTAATGGGCGGCAGCGGCTCGTTAAATTACAACATTGGCTGACCCTGTGCAACAACTGCCTTTTTGGTTTGCTTACAGAATTTGGTAAACTCTCATTAGTCAGACAAGAGCATAATAATTTCATCATGTTTGGATCTAGATTTTCTTTTCTTTTTCTTTTCGCACACGGTTCCAGCCATTTTTGCGCGGTTTGCAGTCGCGGCTGCCGGGCCACAAGGGTTGAAACGGGAGAAGAAGAGGAGCTCTCTGACAGACTGGCACTACAGTGGCTCTACCTCCTGAAGGCAAAAAAAGCTACCTCTGGCTTGCAAGTGGCACTTGATATACAGAACAAGAGGGAGGATTAACCCAAATGTCAAGTGAGACAGGTTAAGCTGACAGGTAGCCGATACATACTAAAGAGTTTCACTTTCAAAGTCAAAACTCAGAAACTTCCTCATGCAAAGTCTTGAGCCATAATGTCCTGGTATATTTTCCAAGTGGACGAAAATTGAATTTGCTCGGGTTTTTTAGTCGACTCTCACATGGAGGAGGGGGGGGGCGTTTAATCTATAAGTATTCGGGTTTTGACGGCAGCATTTCCAGACCACTCTAAATTGGCTGGTGGTGTCATAGCAAAAACAAATAAAAGGAAGCAAAGCGAAGTTATCCTCGGGCCTTTGTTCCATTTTCACGTCTTCCAAAGATGACATGAAAGGAAACATTTCCAGGCCCGCCTCATCCCAATAAACAGCCTGTTTTATTTGGTGTTATTTGTCCAGCTCTGCAGCTCCCCAGTAACAGCTGCAATGATTTATGTTTTGACACCAAGATATTGACCAACTGCAGCTTGTAATTATGTATTTCGTTTGAATGTGCATCCGGAAACTGAGGTTAAAAAACTGTGTGCAGCCTTGAGGAGGGCTTCTATGTACAACTGGGAACCTACTGTAACACTTGAAGATTGCTTTGAGTGAAATTTGAAACGCTCCGTCCCATCTGATTTCCCCGTGCTATAAGACCGGACTGGGCTTCATTAGCCATCGCCTCCGTGCTTTATTGGCACGGAGGATCCCATTTTCGCCACAGAAAATGAGCTACTGTCAGACTGCAAATTGACAACGCGAGATATTTCCCTGCCAGTCAGCTCCTATTAATACCGGTTCAAAAGACCCATGCCGCCTCGTATCCACATAAAGCAGGTAGGTAAATCTGAACAGCGGGCTCTGACCTCATTGGCGTTGTTTACCGAGGTGAAAATTACAAAGTGTGGGAAGATGGGCCCTGCAATCTGCTGCCACCTTCTCCATAGTTATTGCATCCTCGGGCCTCTGCTTTGCCATTTCAGCGACGCACGCCACCATTATTTTGTGTGAACTGGGCAAATCAAGTCACGTGCGCCAAATTTATATTTGATAGCCATTAAACGCTGACAAAGACAACATTGCTCCCCATTGGCATGCTAATTCTTTAGCACAATAGCCTCGTATCAGTGATTGTGCTCCTCCTCAGGACGGCAGGCTCTTCTCTGACTGATGGAAGCTGCAGTAAAGGTTAATTAATAAGCAGTGGCAGGAGCGATGGCTGCCGGCGAGGGATGGGCCCCCATGGGACCTGGATTTACCAGCAGTGCAGAATGCAGGTAGAAACAGGCAGGGCATGACTACCAAGCTGAAACGGAGTCTCTTGCTCAATCCGGATAACCTCCACGTACTTCATGATAAAGCTTGTTGGGCTGACTCACGGGGTCAGCTTTAATGTATTTTGTCATGATTCTCTGTGCAATTTTATTTCGCGCAACATAAATTATTGTCAGACATAAAAGGAAATTTATCAGGCAACCTTCCAGTTTAATTTAGATTATTTCTCAGAATACCAACAGTTGTTTCTGCAATTACACATCAAAGATTTCTGCTTTCTGCACAATTTTAGCTGTCAACAATGAATGCTATTATTGGATTTATTTAAGATAGCGTTGTGAAAAACAGTAGTTGTGAAATAATTAGCATTACATTTCACTATTCAGTTTCCTTGCGTGACATAACTATATCTGGAAATAGGCTGCGCTGGCTAATTCTGGCAATTGCAAAGACATGAATATTTTTGCACAAAACACAACAATTAAAACATTTGGCTCCATCTCTATAAAACATGAGGCCTACTTTTTCTTAAATGGTTGCCGATATGAGAGTGAGAGGCATCGTACTGTCGTATTCTTGAAGTGATAACTAGTCGCCTCATTGTTTAGCGTCTCCTGTTGAGGGCTCATCGCACAAGATTACGCTGTGCCAATATCACCGCCTCTGAACGCAACAAAGTCCTACAACATCCTGCAAGTGTGCAGGCAGTGACTTGCAGAGCACCCCTTCCTTTTCCCATGGCGGTTGCACGGGCTACAATAGAGAGAATGCATGGAAGGATTAGGCACGGAGGGCCCTGCCAAGTTGTTAGGGTCTTACAGAAGGGATCAAGAACAAATGAGTTGTGAAACGAGTGACTCATTGAGACCATCTTGAGACATTAGGGAATAAATGCACTCCTCATAATCCCGCTCCAGTTCGGACATGTTTAATGCGCCCAAGTCCTCACATCAGTCATCCGAGTGGTATGACATGAGAGCTTCCTGACAGGTCTGTAATTATTGGCCCCCTCTTTGCCATGCATATCACACACATAGGCAATTAGTCTTCAGTCATCCACGTTCGACAAAATGGAATTACTCCGGTGCAGCATTGTGGGAGCATAGAGACATCTCCATATGTAGACATTTTACACAGTAAGTGGCTCTGTGGGAATCAAAGTAAAAGGCAGGTTCATGTGCAAATTAAAAGCAATGGTAAGGCTTTCACTGTTGTGATATCTATTTCAGCCTTAATAGTCATAGCTAACAGATTGGCTCAGCATAATAACTGAATAACCCAATAATTGGTGCAAGACTATACATGACTTATTACATTGTCTTTTTTTTGGGGGGGGGGGATTTCTTACCCCTTTTTCTCCCCAACTGTATCCGGCCAATTGCCCCACTCTTTCGAGCCGTCCCGGTCGCTGCTCCACCCCCTCTGCCGATCCGGGGAGGGCTGCAGACTACCACATGCCTCCTCCGATACATGTGGAGTCGCCAGCCGCCTCTTTTTACCTGACAGTGAGGAGTTTCACCAGGGGGACGTAGCGCGTGGGAGGATCATGCTATTCCCCCCAGTTCACCCGAACAGGCGCCCCAGCGACCAGGACACATACCCACCTCCTGCTTCCCACCTGCAGACACAGCCAATTGTGTCTGTAGGGACGCCCGACCAAGCCAGAGGTTAACACGGGGATTCGAACCGGCGATCCCATTGTTAGTAGGCAATGGAATAGACCGCTACGCTACCTGAAACACCCCATAAATTAGTCATTCTTACTAACAGTCTTGCACATTAGATATATACCTTAGATTATACTGGTGCATCATCTGATAAGAAAATAAACAGCAATTTCCTAGCCTTATGTACTATACATGCAGACAATCACTGGTTGCAAGTATATTTAAGAATTTATTATTATCTTTACATCGTCTCCACCTCCCGCTCCACAACCCACAGGAAACAGTTGTAAAGAAGAGATTGTTAATTCAAGGCCACAGAAGCAAGGAAACCATATCCCCACGAGCAAATACAAAACAGAGTTGGTAACAGGATTTTGCAACACCCAAGTGAAAGCATGTCTGCCAAGTCTACACATTCAAAAATCCACAAACATCAAACAGGTTTTCCAGGCAGTCGGGGGGGTGGGGGGGTTCAGTGTTTATAGAGGAGAAAACAAGCAGAACCATTTCTAGCTGAGGAAAGACGACGTTCCTAACCGGGCACATTATGATACGTTTTCCTTACAGACACAATGAGAGTTATCGCCTGCCTATTACGCATGGTTAATTTACACACATGTTTAAGTACTTTGCAAGACTGCATCAAACTGTAATGGAGAACATATGCTGCTTTGTTTTGTTTGTTTTTTTTTTTTTTTTTGTTTTTTTTTGCCCAACATATTGGTCGAAGAGCATAACATTGCAGAATAGAAATGGTGTTTGCCTTTCGTTATCCCGAGTGGAGTCGGCTGCCTGCTGAACCCCTTCAACACAAATGTCCAACACATCATTGGATTTCTGACTGAGCACAACAGGAAACGGATGCTTGTGCCGCACGCGTTTCCTCGAGGCCGCGGAGAAGTTTGCACAGAAAATGTAGCGGGGTTGAGCCTCGGTTATGGTATTTTGCAGATTAATATGGGCCGCTCAGGGGGACGCTTTGGAAATTGCTTTGACTAGAAATGTGTCAAGGCTGTCAGTTTTCCTAGTTTGATCCCTATTAAGCACTCGCCTCTGATCTAATTCAATAAATGCCAAGGGGAGTTACAATAATCATATTCAGTTCTGATCCTTTGGGATAGCTGTCTTTGTAACCCATAAATACTTCAAACTTTCTTCTCTGTCTTCCAGAAGTAATATCTTCAGAGGCTTATATATATATATATATATACACACACACACACACACACACACACACACACATATATATATATATATATATATATATATATATATACACACACACATTATCCAATGCGCTTATCTGAATTCAAGTCACAGGATGCTGGGGCCTATCCCAGCAGTCATTGGGCGGCAGGCGGGGAGACACCCTGGACAGGCCGCCAGTCCATCACAGGGCCGACACATTCGCACCTAGGGACAATTTAGTACGGCCGATTCACCTGACCTAACCTACATGTCTTTGGACTGTGGGAGGAAACCAGGGACCGGGGACACGGGGAGACCGCAGACACGGGGGAAACATGCAAACTCCACACAGAGGATAACCTGGGATGACCCCCAAGTTTGGACTACCCCGGGGCTCAAAACCAGGACCTTCTTGCCGTGAGGCAACCACTTTAACCACAATGCCATATATATATATATATATATATAGGAGCAGAATATCCAAATAGATGTAGGAAAAAACCATTAATGCATTGGCAGCTGATGAGTGTGTAATGCACGAAACAAGCTTGTACTGAAATGCATTAAAGTTTTATCTTTATATGTATGTATATATATATATATATATATATATATATAAATTCAAGTGTGTGTGTGTGTGTGTGTGTGTGTATATATATATATTCAAGTTAAGTACACACAGTAAAGTTAACATGAACGGCTTGGAATAAGCACAGTCTGACATGCAACCAAGATATTCCCTGCATTAGTGCTACGCCACCAAAACGTCGTGACATCTTCGAGGCTCCCATCAAACTCCTTGATGAGTGAATATCTATATGAAAATACAATCCAAATTATTTCTACTTCTACACCGAGGCAATAATGACACTGCCTCTACTTCTAACCAGCTTTATCTTGGGAGGAAACACATTGCAGCATTTCTTTCCGTTTTTTTTTTTTTTTTGAAGTGGCAGAATATTCAATAACGCGTTCACATGAGAAATTTTACGACAGCCCAATTAGGACTTGGGAATGCGAGAAACTCATCCAACACTTAAAACTGGAAATCCAAGGCCCTCTGTGAATAAGAGATTGACTTTGTCAACATATGAAATGTGTGTTCTCAATGTGCTTTCATATCACATCATCGTGGAGCCAGAGAGCTGCTCCTCCACTATCTGCTGAGGAAATAACGTGTATTCACTAATAGTCTCCCGGTACACATTGATAAAAACATTTTTAAATATTCCAACATAGTCCTCTTCAACACACAAACTGCATGAACAATCTCTGTCTTCGCTGTGGATGGGGAAGACGGGGGGGGGGGATCATTAAAGCTCCCATCAGCTCATTTTAAAGTCAAGCAGTTCTCCCTCACCGCCATAGTTAGCTGCAAATCCTCATGTACGGCCAAACAAGTACAAAATAACACAACGAAACCTGACAAAACCTGAACACAGAGATGATAAAGCTACCGTTCTTGTTTTTTCTCACCTCATACGTACCATTCTCCTTTAGATTTGAGATCAGGCCAAGAGAAATCAAAGAAAGACCTCTAGTAAACAAAATAACTCATTGTCAGCTGCCCAGCAGCAGTGTGTTAACTGACAAACCGGGTGTAACCCAACCTTCTCATCACACTCCCACACGTTTCCTCTATCAGCCTGATGTCCTTCCGGGGCATGTTTTGTCTCCACATGTTAATGTTAGCTGGTGATATGTCTCCCTCGTACATTAGGTTGTACAAGTTTGTGGACGTGGTGAACATGAGTTGGTTGAGGGCTGCAGGCGAGACTGGGACACCCAAGAAGGTGTGTATGGTCTCCGCCGTTTCCTGGGGAAAGAAGACCACGTCCTCGAACCTCACCCGGAGGAAGGCCTCCGCCGGGAGGTTCTTGCTGACCCTCAGCACTGCCGCCGTGTGAGCCAGCCACAGATGAGCCAGCAGCAAAACGGGGTCAGTCTCTGAGCGGGACAGGAGCCTCTGTATCATTTTAAACTCTGGTGCCAAAGCTGGGCACCCTTCCCTGGCAGTTTCCTCCTTGAATATCAAGGATAAGTGCTGGGGGATGTTCTTCAGGGAGTACAGACTGGGTTTGCTGTTATACAACATGAGGTAAATCCATGCCCGCGGATCTCTGAACAAATAGATGGCCCTGAGGGAAGGGCCCACAACCTCATGGATGAAAGGCAGCTTGAGTGCCCAGCTTCCACTTTTCATGTTAAGGACAACACGGGCATTGGGGTACTCAGCGACGTGGCGTCTCATCTCTCTGACGTACTCTACATCTCTGTCCAGACTGGCTCTCAGTTTGCCCTTCAGCTCAGCTGCTGGCTCTCTCCTCTGGATCCTTTTCCTCCTGTCCCTAGGGGGGCCGAACCTCTGGGGTAGTTTGACCCTGCTGCCCTCCTCCAGCTGAATGTTCTGCAAATGCAGCTTGGTGTTGTGGACCAGCGAGTGCAGCCAGCCCTGAATCATTTTAAACCGTCCGTGCGTGGCGTCTGCTATTGACCACTCGCAGGCATCGACCAGGGAATCAAACTCAAACTCGGTCTCGGGGATGTCCACGTGCTCTGTGGGGACTCGGATGTAAACAAAGTCAGAGCTGTTGTAAAAAAGGTGCTTGAGTATTTCCGATCCCGAGCCCGGGAGGGTGGTTATGATGATGGTGGGGAGGGCAAATTGAGGCTGTTCGTACAGTCTGTTTTGTTTGTTTACGTCGGTGTTGACCCCTGCTCCTTTCCATTTTACCCCACAGAGAAGCTGATCACAGCTGTTAGACACAAACAGCAGCTCGGCTATCCACAGCAGGAGCACAGAGAAGAGAGCGTAGCGCATAAGTCTACTGAAGCACACATAAAACTTTCTCTGCATGGTCAAAAACCCAATAGCCACACAGAGAACGACCCCGGCTACGACATTGACTGCAAATCCAAAGTCAAACAGCTGATTATCGCTGCTGATTTGTTTGGGAATGAGTTGCGTCCCAAGGCCGTACCGAGTGATCTGATGTCTGTCCTCTACTTTAGCATGACCCCCAAATCCTAAATAATTCAATCTGGCTCCTATGTCTTTGTAGTTTGTGGCGACAGAGACTATCTTCTCAGTGTTGTTTATGATTAAAGAAAGCCTGACCCCATTTTTGCTACTGTCCATAAATCTACAGTTGGACACTTTGACATACGGTCCGTGCATCACGTAAGCTACTCTGCTGACTGAGCCCGTCATTGGAAAAGTGACGTTGACATACTGGGTCCACCTCTTTTTAAACTCGGCTGCCTGCTCTGCCTCCTGTATCCAGGTATCAGGGCTGCGGCCCTGGGTGTCAAACCAGAACATTTTATAATGAGCGTCCCACACATCCATTAGAGCCCCATTGTATCTGTCCATGAATTTAAAGGGCACATACTTAAAGTCAATGTCCAGGTTGTGGAAGAACGCACTGAGCGAGGTCAAAGGTGAATCAACGTGCTTCTCCACATGGTCAAGCACAATCAGAGTCTGGGAGTTGAGCAGAACCAGCGCTCTGTAGACGCTCTTCAGTCTCATGGCGGGGGAGTAAGCCGACACCGCCTCCCCGCTCACAAACATGGTGTCCTCGTGTGAGGAGGCGACGATCACCTCCCCCGCAGCGTCACCCACACCTTCATCAGTCCAGCGCAGCCACTTCGCACATTCCCCAAGCTGGCCTTCCCATGGACCATTACACTGGCTGGTGGGAGAAGGGCTGAACACCAGCACATTGTTAAGATAGCTATACTTGGGACCATAAAGTGCTTCAGACACAAACACCTGTCCATTAGGGGCAAATGTGAAAGAGTTCTGGTCCGGATGCTCGTGTCCCGGGTTGAAGCTGTTCCAGCCATCCACCCATGAGTAAGGCTTCTCGTGTACGATGTCGTACACCGCACGGCCCCCAAGCTTCCCAGATTTAAAGGAGACAAATGTATTACCCTGACCATTGGGCAGTCCCGCGCCATAGGTCACCACACCCCAGTTTGAAAAGATATGCATCTTGGCCTTGCCAAAGCAGTAGGGGGGCTGTGACCCAAGGTGAGCGTCATACCAGATGTATTCCGTATGAAGGGTAGTCCAGCGCTGAGCAGACGACTGGCCCATGGGACCGTCTTTGGGCCGGTGCTTTCTTATCTGTTGAGCGAGCCAGTTACCCGTTCCATTTCTCATAACAAACGTGTCGAGGAAAACGAGTTGGCTCTCTGGACCGTAGAACCAGTTGTAGTTGGAGTCTGCGATGCCGACCGTTCTCTGAAACCCTGGCAACAGGGTGGCATAATAAAACCAGAAGTGTCCACGTAGCCAGTTGTTATACAAGTTGTCAATGCTGAAATGACGCTGAGCTAAGAACACATACTGGGTGATAGACTTGGCTGTATAGCTTCCATAGGCTACTCCCTCATCCAGTGAGCCATCAACGACATGGTTCAGGAGGAACATGGTTTTCTCCATATAGTTCACAGCCACTTGTTTCCAGATCATTGACTCCGGGTCGTTATGTGTTCCAACTACTATTGCGCCGGTCAGAATGGCTAATATGTTGGTGGTCTGGTGATTCTGGAGATACTGCTTACCCCATCCCCTGTGTTTAGACAGTTCATATAGCTCCTCTGTCTCCGAGCGTATTCTCTTGAGGTAAACGTCTCGTCGCCGCTCATCCAGGTAAGAGTAAATGAAATCGTAAGCAGTTCCAAATCCGGTGAGGGAGTGTGCCATGGGCACCTCGTCATTGGGAGCGCTGGTCACCTTCCAGTCCGGATAGTCAGCCATCCTATCCATAAACTTTAAAAGAAACTGCAGGGCACCAGAGTCCTCAGGGCATAAAAGGCAGTAGAGGGCCAGGGGAGGCAGGTTGTTTCCGTAAACTTCATTCCACTTGCTAGTGAAGTCCTCGTGTTTTGCAGGAGGCATGTAAAAAGGTACGTTAGACAGCATGGTAAGGACAGCCGCCCTAATGACTTTAAATATGTGACTGTGGGTGGTGGTGGACCTTGACCTTAAAAGCAGAACATCCGCTTGGCTGAAATATAGGTTAGGATGAGAAGTAGTAGACTGGAGTTTCCGCTGCTCTCCCGCGTTGCCTTGTGCCAGTCTAACCTGAAGCAAGTCATCTGCAAAAATGTCTTTGTCCGAAGTGTTGAAGATGCCAGAGAAGGCAGTTCCCACTGGAAACAGTGACAGCAAAAACACTGAATATACAATCCAGTCAACAGCCATGACGTAAGGCCGTTTTGGATGCATTTTCATGCTACTGCATTTGCAAAAACAAAAGGTAGATTGTTATCCAAAAAAAAAAGTTCCAAGTAATCTCCAACAACTTTGACTGTGACTTCAGAGGGAAAGAGTCATGGTGAAATGTGGGCTGTAGTAGTCTATGAAGACCTGATGACACATTTTCCTAAAAAAAAAAATGTAAAAAAAAAAATCAATGTGATGCAATATCAATCTGTCCAACGCACGATAGTCAGAAAGGGAAAAGGAAAACACTTGCCCGTAGGATTTTAAGAGTCCACCAGCGAGCACAAATAACAGCCACTTTCCATCTCCACTTCTATCAGTTTTGGAACAGTTCACCGAAACAACAAATCATCGTCGGCGCTCACTTGACGTCTGGTATTAACGGTATGAGGGCAGGGGAGAGGTTGCGCCGTTGATTGATTTCCCCCAAAAATGGTTTGGCAAAAAGTGCTCTCCTCTCTCATCACAGAAAGAACGGAGGAAGGCTGCAAGTGCCAGCTGGAACTCATACTGGTGTCGTCTACCGACACGTTTCCCTCCCTGTGGACAGCGCGTATCAATCAGCCCCAGTCAGTGTCCGGTCCCATCGCAGCCACCCACAGGCTCCCAGCTCTGCTGCACCGAGCCGCAACATCCAGGAAGCCCAGGAAACACCGCATCTCCGCGCAGACCATTGCCTTTCGATGCCCGGCTGCACAGACTCTTCGCCCCCTCGGTTCGCCACCGGGTCTGATGGATTTAGTCTGGAAACCGGTCCATTTCTATTTGCGGAGCGCGGCGCGCGGGCGCGCGCGAGAGTCCTCCTCTTCGTCTGATGAGCGGAAAAGTCAGAATAGAAGAAAGTTGCCGTCACTCCTCAAGTATTCAAAGAACGAGACGTTTCCCCCCACCGTTGCCCGTGAAAAAAATACTTCATGTACCCCCCCCCGCCCCCTCAGATTAAAAAAGAAAAGAAAAGAAAAAAAACAATATCGATCTCTCCGCGATAGATCGCTTCACGTATGGGGTTGTTTTTCTTCACGCGCGGGTTAATCTACCTTGTTGCGCATGTTGCACTGCGAATGTGCCTGGCTGTGGGGGGGGGGGGGCTGTATGTGTGTGTGACTGAGTGTGTGACTGAGTGTGTGTGTGTGTGTTGTGTCTCCGGACGTCTCCCTGGTGTGTCCTCCTCTCGACTGAGGCTCCAGCCAGTTTTATTGTTTTCCTGCATTCGGGATGGAAAGTGTTCACCGGACGGCCTGTAGAGGGCGCCGTGTTTCCATCACGCCACCCGGCTCCTCTCGGGCGGCTGTCGGTGTAAAATCATCTACATTATAGCTCTTCGTCTGACACATAAAAAACACTGTTAAAGCTACGTTATGTTTAACAGGATGTTTGATTAATGGCTCGGGGAGTTACGGCAGAAAAGGTGACAGGGAGACAGACAACCAAATATTGAAAGAGAGTCTATGAGAGAGGGCCTTTGGGGGCCCCTAGGAGCACCTTTCGACCAGCCAAAACACCATTTTGATGTAACTTACACTGGTGTGGGAATGATATTTACTATGATATACAATCTTGCTCTGTCCTTCCTTCTGTCTGTACAGTCTCTAATGTGTGATATCTATCTATCTATCTATCTATCTATCTATCTATCTATATATGATGAAATATCACAGACATTATGAGATGGCCTTATCAATAGTTACATATTTTGCAGTGAAATCCAAAAAAATGGCCATAATTTCCTCCTACACCCTCTCTCTCTATGCCCAATAGCACGCTGTGTGCTCCTGAGGCACCAATCAGAAAAGCCTATCAGGTCTCCTTTCGCACTAATTCAGTTTTGCCTTTTTTTAGGCCACGGCGTTGTGGACATAACGATCCTCTCATCATGTTTTATGTTGACTCTCGAGGCAAATGCTATTCCACGTGGAGCTCTCTCTCTCTCTCTGATCAGTCCACATGCATGCACCGCAGCCTACATGCAATGCTATGCGGATGATGGCTGCACATTGTACTTTACTATTTGGCTGCACACATAGCGACAGGCACACAGCTGTCCTTATCAGGATGACTGCAGGAAACACACACGAACGCAGTCACCTCCCTCAGGGCCAAAATGTTCCACTTCAAGAGAAGACACTGCAAAAAAAAAAATCTGAAATTTAACACGTGGGTATTTTCATGAAATGTGCCAGATTCTTGTGCTGGTATAAAGATTTTTTTACCTGATCCGAGAAAATATTTGTTTAAAAAAAATGTTGATTCGCATCAAAAACCATCATAATCCCACTGGCAGATTTTTCCGTTGGGCCTATTTTAACAAATATGAGATTTCTGGGAGGGGCAGTATAGGGGGATTTAGAGTGTACTCTACATTTAGAAAGGTGTGTCAGATTTTTACCCTACCCGAACCCTCCGGCGTTGTTTCCTTCCCATGCAAATCAACCAGATTTGCTGAAATTGTGCATCAATTTGCTGATACAGGAGGTGATCTGCCTTATTCGGGCTCTTTTCAATGTGCTGACATCTGGTTCCAGAAAATCCCAGAAACGGTCGCAAATTCTGTGAAAACTGGAGGCATTATCTTATCTCGATGATAGGTTTTTAATGTGTTCTGAGGTGTGTGCGTGTGCGTGTGCGTGTGTGTGTGTGGAGATTAGACAGATGATGAAGACTATTTTTTGCAGGGCCCACTTCCTCTGTTACATCCACCACCCAGCGTTTCACTTCCATTAATTGTCCATCTGTTCAACCTTTAAATTCCTCATCGGGAGTACCCTGGAGTAATTTGATCTCCGTTTAGAGCCCTCGGTGCTCGCATTATTTTCCTCTTTTTTTGTTTCCAGGGAGAAATCCCTCTCCAATTGGGCCCTCGATGTGAGAGCAAGAAAGTAAAGGGATGTCTTCTGTTGTCACTTTGCAATCGACAACAACCCTTTGAGCTTTGCACTTCAAAATAGCCCTTCGACAACTTTTATGCGTCAGAAACGCCGGGCCTCAATTTCTCCCATCAAATGGACTCTGTGCATGACTGTAGTCCACCGACTTCCGGTTTCTACTGCAGCGGTCATACCAGTTTCCTGTTTGTTGGCGTGTGCTATTGACAATGGCACATTTTTCATGACGCCTGCAAGATTTACCATGGATAAATGTCAACGACACGCACCGAATTGTCGACAAGCTTTCACCTGCACCTACCAGCAAACGGGTGAAAAGTTTCAAGTTGTGCATACCAAGTTATGTGCATACCAATTATGGGGATGAATTGTGGATGTAACTTGGTATGCACAACTTGAAACTTTTCACCCGTTTGCTGGTAGGTGCAGGTGAAAGCTTGTCGACAATTCTGTGCGTGTCGTTGACATTTACCCATGGTAAATCTTGCAGGCGTCGAGAAAAATATGCCACTGTCAATAGCGCACGCCGACAAACAGGAAAGGGGTATGGCCGCTGCAGTAGAAACCAGAAGTCGGTGGACTACAGTCATGCATAGAGCTGATTCATATTGGACAGAGTAAGCCTGATTGAGCGCCCTAATGAGAGGGAGCGTGGGCTCGATGAAATGATTGAATGATGTCAGAAGGAATAAACCCACGCTCTAATCACCGCCCCGCACAGCTTGTTTGTGCCCCGGGCTGAGCGGTAGGGCCTCAGGTTGCCGCTAGCCCCGGCTGCCTCGTGACATCTCAAGCACACCTGATCAGAGAAGTTAAAAAGGTAGATTTCCAAGAATGCGTCGATCATGGATGGCGCACGCCGCCCTGATTGACAGGCGGCAGCGGGCGGTCCCATTCCCACCTCTCCCGCTGTTTGTGCTGGGTGTTTGAAGCGTTGCAAAGCCTGATTTTTGCTGGTTGAATGAAAAACCGCTGGTCATACATATTGAAAAGGTTGGTGTGCGCAGGCAGTCAGTGCCCTTATTAAGAATATGCCATGCTGGGAGCAAAGGGAGGTCTGAACCTGGCCCCGCTCTCTTCCCCTGCGGAGAGCCTTGGGTTGCTCAGCATGCCCACGTCCTGCATAAGACCCTCTGAGTAGCGGCTGGATGAAAACTTGGGCACGACTGTTTCGGCTTTCCGAGACAGTTTCAGCCTCCTCTGTTGGGGCGCGTCTGTCAGTCACAGTGGCGGACAAAACATTCACCGAATACCTGGTGGAGCTGCAGCCTTTTTGCATAGCCGTCGCATGTTGGATGCTTAGAGGACCCTCAAATCCACATGTTCAGGGGATGTGGAAACATTTTCCCTTGGGAGCTACTGGAACCTGGATTTGGAAACACACTGAAGATAGCTGAAGGATTTCTGCTGGTGGAGCCCTGTAGTTTTTCCCCTGTTCTGAAAACACTAAACACTGTCCTTTCTCACCACACCACAAGAACCAAGAGACACGCCAAGAGGAGATTTTTTTTTTAACTTTTCCTTGAGAGATTAAATGAATATGGAGAGCTTTATATGTCAGGCAATCGTGTCAACACATGCTACATTTTAGAAAGAGTATGTATTTTTCATCTTAGTTATATATATATCCATCCATCCATCCATTATCCAAACTGCTTATCCTACTCAGGGTCACAGGAATGCTGGAGCCTATTCTCTCTCTCTCTCTCTCTCTCTCTCTCTCTCTCTCTCTCTCTCTCTCTCTCTCTCTCTCTCTCTCTCTCTCTCTCTCTCTCTCTCTCTCTCTCTCTCTCTCTCTCTCTCTCTCTCTATATATATATATATATATATAAATGGAGACATACGTCAGTCTAACAGAGGGAACATTCAAAAAGAGGTTTAATGCGCACATGTGCAGCTTTAGAAACAACAGTTTAAAAAATGCAACATCTTTAAGTTGTTATATTTGGTCATTGGCGGACAGAAACATTAATTATTCAACCACCTGGAAAATCCTCTCAAAAAACAAAGCACATTCAGCCAGTAGTAAAATGTGCAATCTATGTCTAACTGAAAAATATTTTATCAGTTGCAAACCAGAAATGTCCACATTGAATAACAGGAATGAATTGGCCAGCAGTTGCAGACATAGATATAAGCACCTATTTTGTAATTATAAATAAATCATGCCAATAGACAAATACCCCCCCCCCACACACACACACACCCACTGGACCGTTAGCGATCACGTATTTTTGAATTTTCCCCATTGGACGTTGTACACGTGATGTGCATGTCGAGGTGGTTGATGATATGTTCTTTCCCATGTAACTTTATTGACAGCTGATGATTGCTTACGGCATAAAACAAGCTTGTACTGTCTCATAAAGAATTTACTTGAATCACTGGATTTTTTATATACATATACATACGTATATATACATATGTATATATACATACGTATACATACGTATATGTATATGTATACACACACACACACACACACATACGTATATATATATATATATATATAGTAAATACGCACACACTTGAATCTGTGTGCGACTGTATGTGTGTACATATACATGTACACACATATACATATATTTTTATCTCCTTTATTTTTTCCACTTTCTTATTGTTTTTAAATTGCGATTATTGTCATCAATATTGTTATTTTCTTTATTTATTCTATTTATTCATTATTATTTTTTTCATTATTACATCATTATTATTATTTATTTCTCTTTTCACTCATGTCGTGTTACTGCATCACCTGTACATTTTGGTTGGATGCTTTTGTCCAAACCAAAAACAACCCCCCCCCCCCGTCTTTTTTCTTTGTCTGTCCTTATTTGTTT
The DNA here is from genome assembly GCF_029633865.1 of Lampris incognitus. NCBI lineage: Eukaryota > Metazoa > Chordata > Actinopteri > Lampriformes > Lampridae > Lampris > Lampris incognitus. Next base: position 23,843,082 of record NC_079229.1, on the reverse strand, counting down.
GTGAGATTTTAATTTGTTTTTCATTACTGTGTACCGTGTTTAATTTATGCTGATTAGCAGGTGGCTCCTGAAGGGCCTAGAGGAGCTTATCACTTGGGGTCACATGAGGTTCAAGCCAAATAAGTCCAGATCCCTGTTCCTGAAAAGAGGGAAGAGTTTATGGTGTCCCACACACAGGAGGTGCTGCAATGCTGGGAGTCTTGTGACCAAAAGGTCTCCTAGGCCGGCATCGAGGTCAGGACAGGTTGGAAGTGGAGGGCTGCAGTGGAGGACAGGGGGACGCTGATCCAGGAGGAGGTATGGGCATCAGTCGAGGAGGAGCATGCCAGCAGGATGGTTGGACTGCAGCAGCAGAGAGCCTGGACAAGATGAGAGCAGGTGGTGGAGAGTAAGGTCTCTTGGGCCAAGGTAAGCAGAGCTGAGCCTCATTGCATCAAGTTCTTGATCCAGGCTGTCTATGATGTCCTACAGAGCCCATCCAACTTGTTTGGCTGGGAGAAGGTTGAGTTGCCAGCTTGCACCCTGTGCCTGAAGTGAGGAACCCTGGAGCACATCCTCAGCTGCTGTTTAAAAGCCCTGGGCGAGGGGTGATTCCGCATCATGACCAAGTCCTGAAGGCCATAGCGGACACCATCTGCAGCAGGATAGGCCACTGCAAGTGCCTTCAGCTAGTGAAGAAAACTATCGCATTCGCCAGAGCTAGGGAGAAGTCAACATCAGTTACCAGGACCGCCTCCTCTGGCCTACTTGCAGTGGCAAAAGACTGGAAGCTGAGAGTTGACCCAGCAAAGCAGCTCAAGTTCCCAGAAAACGTCACTGTAATGACATTGAGGCCAGATATGGTGCCGCTCTCTGAAGCCTCCAAGCAGCTCATCCTCTTGGAACTCACCATCCCGTGGGAGGACCATATCAAGGGTGGCCAATGAGAGGAAGAGGGTGAAGTGGAACGGTGCTGCAACAATGGGCAATGGGTGAGGTGTGTGCCCACCAAAGTGGGGTGTTGTTGATTTGCAGGCCAATCCAGCTGCAGGGCCTATAATATGCTGGGCATCACAGGGGACGGCAGGCAAAGGGCCACCTGGATGGCCACCAATGCAGCTGAAATTGTCTCAAGGTGGCTGTGGATCTGGGTAGGGCAGTGGTTTTCAAGGTGTGGGGCCCACCTCCCCTGGGGGCCACCAAAGAGTTTCAGGGGAGGCATGGAAAAAAAGCGGAGAAATACAAGAAAATGTCTGAACCCAGCAGAAAGCGCAGGAAGTATGACGATGTATATTTAGAGTTGGTATTTTCTTGGATGCAAACTCACTGCCTCCATTAAGGTAGAGAAAGCTATGTAAGCCATCCAGGGTAAGGTTAAAAAGAGTGAACAATGTATATTTTTCCCAGAGTGCATTTTAAACTTTACTTAACAGGTCAGGTTAAGCCCTTAAGCATGGTGTCAGGAAGCAGCATTTCACACCAATGGGTTGTGTATATTTTCATATTCTCCATTCTCTTTTGTTAAAAGGTGATGGCATGTTATCATAAAATACAACAGGCCTGGCACCACAGGAGCGCCCAGTTGTATTTTCTTGTCCCCCCCACCCCCGTTTAAGTTTTATGTACCCTATAGAAAAATAGCAAAAGTAACAAAAATATAAGCCAACTGAGATACAAGTGTCTGAAATAACAGCGCTGTGTTTCAGAACCATTGACAACGCTGTTTGTTGTGTTGTCACAAGACGATTAGACTTGAACTTAGCAGCACTACACAGTGATGTCCATTCATCCATTATCTTAACCGCTTATCCTGCTCTCATGGTTACGGGGATGCTAGAGCCTATTCCAGCAGTCACTGGGCAGCAGGCGGGGAGACACCCTGGACAGGCCGCCAGGCCATACATAAAGTTCTCCCCATTTGTATATGGCCAATTACCCCACTCTTCCGAGCCGTCCCGGTCGTTGCACCAACCCATCTGCCGATCCGGGGAGGGCTGCAAACTACCACATGCCTCCTCCGATACGTGGAGTCTCCAGCCGCGTCTTTTCACCTGACAGTGAGGAGTTTCGCCAGGGGGACGGAGCACATCGGAGGACGCTATTCCCCCCAGTTCTCCCGCCCCCCGAATAGGCACCCTGGCCGACCAGAGGACGCGCTAGGGCAGCGACCAGAATATGTACCCACATCCAGCTTCCCACGCGCAGATACAGCCAATTGTGTCTTTAGGGACGCCCGACCAAGCTGGAGAGAACACGGGGATTCGAACCGGCGATCCTTGTGTTGGTAGGCAACGGAATAGACCGCTACACTACCCGGACACCCCCATAAAACGTAAAGTTAACACCACATTAACACCTTGCTAATAGTAACTTAGCCATCGCGTTATGTAGCTTGTTTGCTGACCAGACTGAAATTGCCCGATCCAGAGAAGACAAATTGACTACACAGAACATTTTGGACAGACACTCAGGGCTTCTAACAGCAATGCCTGCTGTGATGGTGGCACTGAAGCCGGGATTAACATTTGGAACATCCCCGGCGACTTGGGAGAACTCTTTTTCCAACACTGAAAAATGTAGTCAGTGAGCACAGACGGTGCATGATGCACAGGAGGAAAGTGCAGCTGATTCAACTGGCATTTGAGAGGGACCTGGGGAGGGGGCCGAGAGACTGCCGAGGAGGCTCAGCACAGCGTCAAGGCGGCCGCAGCTCTTTTGAATCAGGGTAACAGGCCGCCTGGTTGGGCTTGTATTATTTTGTCGCTTTTTGGAAATGCGTGGGCAATGTCAGTACTAAGCGTAGACATTGCGTCATCATTGGCATTGCTGCCAAGAAGGGGTTGTGATGTTAATGTTATTTTACGTAGTAGGATGGCTGCTTTGCATTACACCGATGAGGTTGGGCAGACTTTGACCAATCTCGGTTGCTGTCATACGCAGCGTATTACCACACTCTTGCGGCAAGACAGCTTGATAGCTGCATCCAAGCTGCGTTCTGTCGATAACATTGTTGAGTCTATTGTGAATTACAAGTCAAACAAGTCCACAATTTTAAAGCGCTGCAGTAGCCTGTATTCTTGCGGCAAGACAGCAGTGTGTGGTTGCAAATACATTGTGCGTAATTGTACTATAGATTATTATCCCTCCTGTTATCAGCAAGCGAAAAATAGTTGTGCCCTCTCAGTCGTTTCTCATGACTCCTTGCTTAGCTAATCCTGCCGCCGGGCCTGAAATACAAAATAATGAATGAAAATGTCTGCAGTCATTAAATTGCACATACTAACATGATGTGCACATATATATGCAGTCAAGTCAATTTTATTTGTATAGCCCAATATCACAAATTACAACCTTGCCTCTGGCAGCTTTACAGCAACACAACATCCTGACCTTAGACCCTTGCATCAGATAAGGAACAATTCCCTTTTAAAAAAAAAAAGGCCTTTAATAGGGAGAAAAAATAGGAAGAAACGTCAGGGAGAGCAACTGAGGAGAGCTCTCTCTCCCAAGATGGTCAGACATGCAATGAATGTCGTGTGTACAAAATCCATCCATCCCATATCCGAACTGCTTATCCTGCTCTCAGGGTCGCGGTCACGGGGGAGCTGGAGCCTATCCCAGCAGTCATTGGGCAGCAGGCGGGGAGACACCCTGGACAGGCCGCCAGGCCATCACACAGGGCCGACACACACACACACACACACACACACACACACACACACACACACACACACACACACACACACACACACACACACACACACACACTCACACCTAGGGGCAATTTAGCATGGCCGATTCACCTGGCCTACATGTCTAGTTCCCACTTCCGGTGTGGGAAGATGGCGGCGCGAACTCACATTTGTAGTGGCCTCACCCAGTACCGTCCATGCAGTGTATGTACAAAATAGAACACGATTTACAGAATACAAATACAATTTACAGAACACAACAGTCTGACGTAGCGACGTAGACGTATATACACACAGCAATTCTTGCACGTTAGAAGTTTTGATGCATGTGCACGTTGACCTGGTTAGCTAGCAAGTGGAGTCAAATTAGGCTAGCGGTTCAAGGCAATGTCGCAAAAGTGGATATTCGATGTCCATGCACCCCCCCCTCCCGCCAATTTACAGCACCCCCTCCCAGAAAATAGTTCCTGCGTCCCTGGATAGGGAATCCGTGGCTGAGGTAGTGCTACAGGGGACACAAACCGGGACTTGATCAATCCCAGCTGGGTTGCCTGGGTCAGGGTGTCTGATTGTTGAAAGACCCCGAAACACCCAATGACCCCAGCTAACATCACTGATTGTGTGTCCAGGTGCATCGCAAGACCTATCTATTAAACCTGCTCTATGTTTTTTTTCTGTGTGTCTTTCAGAAAGAACAAACAATGAGGGGCGTCCGGGTAGCGTAGCGGTCTAGTCCGTTGTCTACCAACACAGGGACCGGTTCGGATCCCCATGTTACCTCCGGCTTGGTCGGGCGTCCCTACAAACACAATTGGCCGTGTCCGCGGGTGGGGAAGCTGGATGTGGGTATGTGTACTGGTCGCTGCACTAGCGCCTCCTCTGGTCGGTCGGGGCGCCTATTCGGGGGGGGGGGACTGGGGGGAATAGCGTGATGCTCCCACGCACTATGTCCCCCTGGTGAAACCCTTAACTGTCAGGTGAAAAGAAGCAGCTGGCGACTCCACATGTATCGGAGGAGGCACGTGGTAGTCTGCAGCCCTCCCCGGATCGGCAGAGGGGGTGTGGAGCAGCGACCGCGACGGCTCGGGCCAAGTACAACTGGGGAGAAAAAGGGAGAAAAAAAAAGGAGCAATGAGAAAACGTTCCTATTTTTAGAAACAGTCACCGAGTTGCTGATTTTGCTAATGACATCTTTGCTATAACTGAATTACCAAGGGCAACAGCGATGATGAGCATTTAATGTTTTTCCTGGTTTGTAAATGTGTCATGTCGCTGCGAAACCCTCATGACCGTTAAACTGAAACGAGGCCGTAATTACACCTCTGAATAGCGGTAACCCTCCGGTTTCCGTCGCGAGCGGCTTTCAGTCGGGGTGAAGCCCAATTCAAGGTTACAGCTCATCCGCTGTAATTGCTGTATATATCCACCGCTATATTTTCACGTTAACAGCAGCGGTGTCATTGTGTCATTTCTCCTTCTTCTTCTTTTCTTTTTTCTTTTAACTCACCGCGACGCAACGTTGCATTCGTCCTTGCAGCGGCTTCAGCAGACAGATTCCCAGCTGAGAAATACAGTACGGGACTGAGAAGGACTCTGACAGTGCGTCAATGCTGGGGGAGATAGGGCCTGTTTATGCAACCGTGTACTTCCCCTGGCTGGCTCACTCCACATCTCAGTGCTCGGTAAACACGTCATGACTAGCTGTGGGGGGGGGAAAGTACACTTTCAGCACACAGGCTCAAGACAGGTCGATCAGCAGACATTTTGGAGCAAATATGTTTTGATAAAGGAATCAACCCATCAGACTCTTAACTGCAGGGGACTTGGCATGCCTATTTTGCTGAAGACGCACCGATCTGGACGGAATATGCGGCACCGAGCGCATCAAACATTTACAACGCACACTGTGGTGATACCTGTTCTACTCCTAGGAGACGCACAATGTAACTAAGTTCTTAAACTTGCCATGAATATTTCAGGATGCTAATTTCAGCATCCCAGAGGGTAATTTCAGTGTTAAAAAGGGAACTCTTTTATCAAAGGTGGTAGGGGGTGGGGGATGAAGGCAGTAAAGTACAAAAAAAACCACGCAAGTGAAACAAACAACCTAGAGAGATCTGGGAGTTTCGACAACACACACTGCCTAGACAGCTGCGGTGTGCGGAGCCTCCTCCCCTGCAAATGATTTTGTTCTGTGTGTCGTCATTAGCCGATACCGCCACGCAGACCTGCATAACGTGACACATTTGCTTTTCTGCGGAACAGAACACGCGGCTCTCGAAAGCAATTTCGATCCAAAAGAGTGACAAGTGATTTTCTCCCACAGCACCAAATTAAACGTCCCTCTGTAAGCGGTATCTCGTGCACTCACAGTGTTGTGGGTTTCAGCTCTGCAGGGGTGAGGTTACAGCGGCCATGTTGTTGGGGGTTCTCCGCCGGCCCCGTATTTTCTCCCTTCCTCCCCCTCTACTTTCAGAGAGACTCGGGTTTAATTTGAGGTTGTCAGGAGTTGTCTCTTCGCAGCAAAACACATCAAAGGGTCTAGGAGAGGAATCTGTGTTCTCCAAGGTGCACATTATTCAAATGGACTAACTTCCTTCTTACAGTTCATATATTCTGCAGCTCAGCTCGCACGCTTGATGTCTAACTGTGAAGCAGGGGGAATAGGAGATGAGTTTCCAGTGTCACTCACTGCAGTGTCCACAGGGAAAAAGCAGTGCCTCTGAAAAAGGGGGACTAAAAGATGAGAAGAAATGCACAGCTAACTGCATCTATTTCTCGTCATGTACGCTTTGGCATGGGAACACATATTTCTCCAGGCTGTCCCCTGTTTTTCACCCGGCCATACTGCAATGCACAGTGGTAGCTGCATGAGAGCATTGCACATATTGACGAGTCCGTGCAGCCCTCTTTGAAATCAGTGTGTTAGATATCTGAAGTGCATGCTCATTGGCAACTCAGGACAAATTGTCTCATCGATTTCCTCTTTCCTAGAAACAGACTGGTGACCCCAAAGCGAGGCCGTCTCTGCTCTTATAAAAGTAGACACATCCAACAGAAAATCTTATTTGTAGTAATTGTCCAAGAGGATGTACAGACATACTTGAATCTTGAACATAATGTTTGTTTGTTTTTTGTTTTTTTTTGTCTTTCTTTGTGCGTTTGTTGTAACTCTGTTTGTGCACGTGTGTGAGTGTATGTGTGTGGGGGGGGGGTAGAGAGAGAGACAGAGACAGAGACAGAGAGAGATAGGTAGAGAGACAGATAGGTAGAGAGAGCGGTAGAGAGAGTGGTAGCAAGAGAGAGCGAAACAGAGAGAGAGATAGGTAGAGAGAGCAACAGAGAGAGTGGTAGAGTGAGAGAGAGATAAGTAGAGAGAGAGTGGTAGACAGAGCAGTAGAGAGGGGTAGAGAGCGGTAGAGAGAGAAGTAGAGAGAGCAGTAGAGAGAGGTAGAGAGAGAGCAGTAGAGAGCGGTAGAGAGAGGTAGAGAGACAGAGCAGTAGAGAGGGGTAGAGAGACAGAGCAGTAGAGAGCGGTAGAGAGAGCAGTAGAGAGAGCAGTACAGAGAGGTAGAGAGACAGCGCAGTAGAGAGGGGTAGAGAGAGCAGTAGAGAGAGGTAGAGAGACAGAGTGGTAGAGAGAGAGAGACAAGTAGAGAGAGCGGTAGAGAGAGGTAGAGAGAGCAGTAGCGAGAGGTAGAGTGACAGAGTGGTAGAGAGAGAGAGACAAGTAGAGAGAGCGGTAGAGAGAGGTAGAGAGAGCAGTAGAGAGAGGTAGAGAGACAGAGTGGTAGAGAGAGAGAGACAAGTAGAGAGAGCGGTAGAGAGAGGTAGAGAGAGCAGTAGCGAGAGGTAGAGTGACAGAGTGGTAGAGAGAGAGAGAGATAAGTAGCGAGAGAGCGGTAGAGAGAGAGAGAGCGGTAGACAGAGCAGTAGAGAGAGGTAGAGAGAAAGAGCAGTAGCAAGTGAGAGATAGAGACAGAGCAAGGGGGAGAGGAAACATTGCTGGTTTCATTCCTATTATGTCCTGTTTGAACTAAGTTGTTATGAAATCCTCATGTTATCAGTTTCACTGACATTATGACATTAGTTGTTATGAAATCCTCACATGTTAACAGTTTCACTGATATTCATACCCTTAATGTGGTAGATTACAAATGAAACAATGCAACATCAAGCAAATAAATCACTTCTAGTATGGCTTTCCAAGATGAGATCTGTAGCCGCAGACCTGTACCCAGTTCCATCTGCATTCTCGGTCAGCATTTCCTTAATGCCAGAATGCTCTAACAGAGAGGACGCCTCACGTGCCTGGCAGGCAAAAGGAGGCATGGCCCGAGGACATAGCACCCGTGTAGGTCACATAGACTGGGACTTCAAAGAGCATCATTATTAGGAGCGACCAGTGTTTCCTACATCACATTCCAGCAAGGCAATCTTCTCTCCCTACAGAAGCCTTACCTTAGAAGTCACTCCTTTGAGTTTGCACTGCGATTTCATCTTTTCAGGAATCATGCTATGTTACTTGAACTATCAGCATCCCCCCCCCAAAAAAAATCTGCTGTGATTAAGGAATTGCAGGATCATGCAATGTGCCTAGTTCTTCACTTTGGGCTACCTTTACTGCCTAGTCGACAAGAAGATCCACACATTAGAATGGTCCTTGCTGAAATCTAAAACTGCACAGGCGAGATGAATAGGGGAGGAAATGCACGATAAGGGCCGTGAATTCCCTGTTAAAATGGGAATGCAGTGCGCTGAGAATGCAGAGATTAGAACGCACTTTGATGAAAAATGGAATTATGAACACAGGCTTGTCCTCACTGAAGGATGCCGCAATAGAAAAGGACTGCCTCCCTGAGCCTTGAAGTTAATCCCTTGACATCTCCTGATGTGATTTTTAATTAATTGCGAAGTTTCTTGCAAAAACAGGGAAACTTTTCTTTGGCGGGCTCGTCTCTCTCTCTCTCTGATGGCGATGTGTGACTTTGAAGGGCATCTCCTAATTCAATCGCAAAGCAACAATGAATCAATTGAAATTACACTGTGGCCGACCATACTTTGAAAACAAGTTTCTGTCACTTCGATCTAAACTGGAGACTAAACATCAAATTTGAGTCAAGCTGGCTGCATGGTTAGCAGGGTTTGGATGAAATGAAGCAGGTGATTCTGTAAGCGTTTCAATCTCTGGTGTTTATTGACAGTGGCATTGGGAGCTTTCCCTGACTTTGTCCACTCATCCTGTCACTGCAGAGCAGGGTTAAAACACGCCTAGATAACTCTAAATGTTCTTCTGGGCCCCATATTGTGGAAAGGCTGTCTTGGGTAAAGTCTGAAACACCATTTCCCTCTATTGAGACAGCAGATAACTGCCTCAGTGGATGCCTAATTTGGAGAAAGTCTCGTAAAGTATGTAATAATAATGTCTTGCTTGACATTGTGCGACCACTCGTGTTATTGTAGGACACCAGGGTGATCCGACTGCTAAATGAGAAAAAAAGCTGAGCGCTCTTTAACTTGATTGTTATAAGCGGTGAATCTGATTCTCCAGATAAGAATGATTGGATTAGTTCCTTGCAAGGAAATGTACCTTGAACAAGGACAGAACCACCTGGACATTTTATTGTGAGGACACTTTATCGCACTTCTCCAATTTTGACCGTGCTGGAGTTTGCACAGCAGTCATGAATCTGGATGCCCTCAGTGTACTGTGAAATGCTGCTGATTTAATATCGCTGAAGACTGCTGAGTATGTGCTACTGTCGTATAATATGGGAAACGTTACAATTTGCATGTGGCAAATAAGACCGGAACATTCAGGACTTCTTTACCATAATGCAATATTCATCAGAGAAGGTTGAATCAGTCCATCTGGATACAACGTTTATTGACAGATACGTTTCATCACTCATCTATGAGACCTCTTCTGTCCAAACTGACTGCAGGTATCCCCACCCTTATAAACAATACAGTACAGCACAATGCCTAATGACCGAAACCAACGACCAGTTTCATATGCAAATATGGGCGTGACCACTGATCACGTGTATTATTCACAGAGAATAGGGGATCGTTAAAATCACAGCATTGTAAAATGGCGACAGATGTATAACAACCGAAACCAACGACCAGTTTCATGATCAAATATGAGTGTCATTTGTTTTGGTCGTTACACATCTGTCGCCATCTTACAATGACTATGAATCATATGTGAATATGATCAATGGTCACATCCACATTTGCATATGCATATGGTTGTTGGTTTCGGTCGTTAGGCACTGTATTGTACTGTATTGTTTATATGGGGTGGGGATACCTGCAGTCAGTTTAGACTGAAGATGTCACTTAGATGAGTGATGAAATGTATCTGTCAATCAACGTTGTATCCAGATGAACTGATTGAACCTGCTTTGATTTTCTTACCTGGATTATTGAGCATGCATCAAGACTGAATGCAATATCTGGGGGGGGGGGTTCCCCCCCCTTTTCTCCCCAATTGTACCCAGCCAATTACCCCACTCTTCCAAGCCATCCCGGTTGCTGCTCCACCCCCTCTGCCAATCCGGGGAGGGCTGCAGACTACCACATGCCTCCTGCGATACATGTGGAGTCGCCAGCCACTTCTTTTCACCTGACAATGAGGAGTTTCGCCAGGGGGACGTAGCACGTGGGAGGATCATGCTATTATCCCCCAGTTCCCCTCCCCCCCTCGAACAGGCACCCTGACCGACCAGAGGAGGCGCTAGTGCAGCGACCAGGACACATACCCACATCCGGCTTCCCACCCGCAGACACGGCCAATTGTGTCTGTAGGGAAGCCCAACCAAGCCGGAGGTAACACGGGGATTCGAACTGGCGATCCCCGTGTTGGTAGGCAATGGAATAGGCCGCTACGCTACTCAGACGCCCCTCCATAATGCAATATTCTTATCAGCCGACTGAATCCTTGTTCACTTGTACGTTTAAATTTCCCTGCTGGTCTATTTTTCCTACCTCCTTTGTTCCATCAACAATCCTACGGGTTCATTAACGAGTAGGAAGTCCCAGGGTTCTGTAATTTGCATCTGTGTCCAGATTTTTTTTTCATCTTTTAATTAAAATCAACTGCCCCCCAGTTGGTGTTTATTAATACATTAGAAAGCACAGTAATCCACTGGTGTTTCCCTGAGTAATCAACCTCTCTGTGGACTCACTGAAATGGACAATGGTGTTGTTGTTTGGTTAATGACAGCCAGGGCTAAGCGTTTCTATGTGAATTTAGCTGGTGTCAGAGACACACTCACATACAAGGAAAACTGCAAGGGGCATTTACATATTTTATAATTGCTCTGTAATGTAAGATTTTTTTTGTGTGCACACAGACCAGCCAGTAAAGCACCAGTACGCCATCAGCCTGCTCAGCCCCTGACAAAGAAAGAACTTCAGGCGTGGTACACTTGCATTGATTTGCCTCGGGCTCTTGCCTTTTGACTGGCAGCTTCTGTGCCGTTCCACTCAGCAGGCTAACATGGTATCATGTGTCAAGCTGCTGCACTGATTGAGCTTCCGAGATGGCAGTGGTAGGGACAGGGAAAGTTAGAATAAAACTTTGAAAAGAAAAAAAAACGCACGCGGTGAAGATTTGAGTATGCACTGTAAATTTGCATGGCGCTCAAAGTGTTCGGAGCAACAGAAGCAGAACTGGACCCTGTGCTCGCTCAGTTCTCTCGGGAAGTTAAAGTGCTTTAGGTGGGTGAATTTTTACACTCTAAAAATATAAATACCAGAGTAAATGAGGCATTCGAAATGGAATAAAAGTACATGTGCACCACTCTGAAATGTCCTGTGCGGGCAGATTAAATGCTTTGATATGTGCATATTCACTAGGAAATTTCAACCATGGCACACAATTAAATTTTTTTGCATCACTGCATATGTTCTGCACTACGCGGGTTCAGTTAACTGGTCAGTCCTAGTGTTGGAAATGTGGAATCTTCTCCAACATATGAGGAATAATTTCAGTCTCAGCACAGTAACACTTGACTTTTTTTGTCCATGTTTCATACAGGGTATATACAGTCTCTTAGCATGCATATAATACCCACACCAGCACACTAAGCATGTCTTATATGTATACCCATCAGTCTACTATAGCAGAAGTCACAACTCCTGCTTGATGATGTTGTCCCTCTCTGCCCTCTCGACAGCTGATTTGACTAATCGGCATCTATTACAACAGCTTAGCCTGGTCTGCAGGGAGGGCCTTGTTAAACCTCTGTCGTATCTTTGGATGGGTATTCACTCATAAAGACAACAGAAGCGGACTGTTTTGCTGTTCCTTTTTTTTTCTCTATCACATCCAGCTGTCGGGAAATCAGCTATCACACTGGCCCAGACCATCACCTATTGAGAGCATGTTGCTGCAGCAATCATCTGAAGGAAATTGACATGATTTATACCCGCATGAATGGCCCCCTGTAAATGACTAAATGATTAACATGACTTTGTTCTTTAACGGGGACCTTAAGGTTTCCTCTTTGCTCATATTCCTGTTCACTGATGACAGACACCGAGCCTTTTTTTAATCGGGGACATTATCAGCTAAATGGTTCGTTCTGTCAGTTAAGCTTAGGACTTGGAGCAATTTCCAGGAGGGCAATGGTTTGTTTGTGGAAAACTATTTTGAGCTACAGATAAATATAGCACCTTGCTGAAGAACAAGGCATGCGGAAGTTTGATTATAATTGTGAACCTTTTATTTTTGCAGTGGAGGAGTTGGACGCGCCTCCCCAGAACGAATCTCTTATTATGGCGCTAAACCAAAAACACATATATTCCACGGAACCTTTAATTATGTGTGTTACAGGCGTCTGGGTGGCATAGCAGTCTATTCCGTTGCCTGTACCAACAAAGGGATCGTCGGTTCGAATCCCAGTGTTACCTATGGCTTGGTCAGGCGTCCTTACAGACACAATTGGCCATGTTTGCGGGTGGGAAGCCGGATGTGGGTATGTGTCCTGGTCACTGCACTAGCGCCTCCTTTGGTCGGTCGGGGCGCCTGTTGGCGGGAGGGGGGGACTGGGGGGATAGCATGATCCTCCCATGTGCTACGTCCCCCTGGTGAAACTCCTCACTGTCAGGTGAAAAGAAGCAACTGGCGACTCCACATGTATCGGAGGAGGCATGTGGTAGTCTGTAGCCCTCCCCAGATCGGCAGAGGGGGTAGAGCAGCGACCAGGACGGCTTGGAGAGCGGGGTGATTGGCCGGATACAATTGGGGAGAAAAGAGGAGGGGAGGGGGGGAAATTATGTGTGTTACTTGTTCTCACAGTAAATTCAGTAAGTTCAGGTCTTATCCTTAGTAGCTAGCAGCAGCTAGTTTCAAACTAATGCTACACTGAATTTTGGTTGCACCACGATCACTTGTGATGCAATTTATGATGTGGCAAAGCTGTTTCCATGACTTGCAATTGCAAACTGACAGCACAATAAGTCTGGCAGCCGGTTGCACCAGCAGAGCGTAAGTTTGATCTTCACCTAGTTCGAACGTAAATCGGCACTACAATAATCGATTACTTACATTACTCACTCTTTCAAAATGACTCAGTGCTGTAGTTTTTCAAAGGTAAAGTGACTCCAAGCAATGCTTTGTGAAATTGTGTACTGATTACACTGCACTTGATAATGATGCATCTCACTGTTTTCTTCTGTATATATATGGACATGCTTCATATCTTTTAGTTAAATTACTGTTTTAAGAACCAAAAACCCGGCTTTACAGCAGAGGTTGTAGGGATAGCCTAATAAGATGACGATGGTTGGGTTGATAACTAGATCGCAGTAATTTAAAGGAAAGGTAAACTCGAGGTAAAAATACAGTTAGTAATACTATTATGATGAAACTAACAGTTAGGGCAAATGGTTTAAAAAAAGAGTACAAAAAAGATATGCGGTGTCAGGAAGGTTACTTTTGAAATGTAATGGGCTACAAATTACTAACTACCCTGTTAAAAATGTAATACGTAATATAACTATTTAATTACTTCATCAACGTAATGTAATACATTATATTTGATTACTTTTCTAACATATTGTAAACTGAGCAATAAAGCAGAAAAGTCCTATAAACATACATTTACCCCGGCAGTGTAAACATCAGCAGTACCCAGCAATGATTACTGCCATACTTTTATTAAATGTTCTTCAATATAACTTGAATGTAGATTGGAATGTTTTGATTTTAAAGCACAATCACCTAAACAAGTCACAAGCATACGTAGTTCACAAACAACAAACTGACTGCAGTAAAGGAAAAATGTAACCATAACCTCAAACCACGTCCACCTTCAGGTCAACTCCATGCTGAGTGGTGATAGAACTATGTTCAGTTTTTTGACACTGGTTCCTCAATGACTCTTTCAATACCTAATTTTTATTTACAGAAAATTCTGAGGTCATATACAGATTTAAAATACAGGTAGTCCCCAGGTTACGAACGAGTTCCGTGTTTGAGTCTGTTCTTATGTCGAATTTGTATGTAAGCCGGAACAGTTACGTATAGTTCACATGTAGCATCAATTAGCCAAATATTTGTCTTAGGATATAGTATATATTTTACCTAAAACATCACAAATATAATAATGCACTTGCAGTGAACTGTAGTGTACGTCACCTCCAGGAGGTAAAGCGTTAACCAGTTAAGAGGTCATGTGTGGTTGTTCACGGAAGTTACGTACACTATGTGGAGCAGGAAAGATATTCATTTTGGTAAATAATTGACATTCTGATCCACAGTCCATACCAGCTGGTGGTGGTAGTAAACCATTTCGTTGTTTGCCAACTGCCAATAAACACCAAGAACACTGGTACTTCGTAGGATACTGCAAAGGCTGCAACCGCAGCAAAACACAACAAAAATAAAACTTAACTCCCTAATCATAACGCTAGAGAACTAGAAACCTGAAGGTAACGAGCGTCCTAGTTTTTCCTCATTGACCTGTGACATCGTCCCCTCACTGTCACCTCATCATCTACTACATTAGAGACTGCAATGTTTGGGAGAAGAGGCGCCACATTAACCACGATGAATATGTTAGCAACTGACTTATCTTACAATCCAGACTAACAGCAGAACTATGGAAAAGTAGTTTGTGGTCTGTACTACAGTAACATAATCAAGAATAGGGCCTAAAGACATTCTAGCTGCAAAACAGAAAGCTAACAGATTGATAATATCAACTAATGTTAGCTAGCTGCTTTGCTAACATAGCTAACTAAGGCCTGGCTAGAAAAGACAAAAATAAGTACCTTCATAATCAGACAGGTACCGTTCGATGAAGAATTTGTAGCCTTTGTCGAGTTTGGACCGTTTGGTTAATGCAAATGTTGCAGCAATCCGTGGTACATCATCTAGCCGTCTTTCAGGCAGGTTTGTGAGTGACTGTGTAAATTCCATAGTCCGTCCGGAAGTTAGCATACCCTGCAAGGAGTCAGAACGGAAGTTCTCTGACGTCATGTGAAAAGGGCCTATTAATATTTTGCGCCTCAGAAAAACATCCCCTATGAGAGACGTGTTTAGGCAAGCAGAACAAACACAATGAGAGTCCATGGACAGTTTTGTGAGTAGATTAAAGAAGCTTGCAGCTACATGTGAGTTTGGTGACAACAAAGATGATTTCATCCCTGACTAAGTTATCGATAAATGCACTTCAAACACACTGTGCCAAAGGTTGTTGTGTGAAAAAGAATTGAAACTCGCAGGGCTCCAAGAAATTGCAAGGGCGATGGAGTCAGCAATGGAGTCAGAAATTAACAGTCAATGTAGTGGAGAGAAAACCCAGTACATGAAGGGGAAAATGCTATGTCCCAGATTCTCTACAAATTAGGATCAGTCACAAATTGATGTGCAAAGCATAAAATGTTACCAGTATGGTCGTGAAGGACACGAGTCGTGAATGCACCATGGCAAAGAACAAAAGGTGCAATAAATGTGGCAAAGAAGGGCATTTTGCCAAAAAGTTCAAAACAAAAACAATACATAAAGCAAACAGAGTTACAACCACGACCACACCCACTAAGCACAGTGACAGTGATGATGACCATGTATTTACAGTCCCTGAGTGCACTAATGATGGAACACTAACTGTACTAATAAATGACCAGCCAGTCAAAATGTTAGTTGCTCCTGTTGATAGACTCTGGGGCTTCCCAGAGTCTATCAATTAAATGTGGACACATTGTGACTGTGTCCACATTCAGTCAGCTGAGCGCTAAAAGGGACATTAAATTAAGACCCCCAGAGAAGAAAGTGTATCCATTCGGCTCAACAACACCACTGCAAGTGAAAGGCATTTTCACAGCTGATTTCAAAGCAAGAGAGGAATCAGAACCAGTCACTGCAAAGATTCAAGTGATCAAAGAAGCACAGATCTGTGTACTGGGCAGAAGATGGCTATTCAGTTGGGGCTTCTTCACATAGGCCCTATTGATCAGGTGAACACCATCCAGCCAAAAAAGACAACAGACTTCGCAGCAGAGTTACAGGAGAAATACAAAGACTGTTTTCAGGGTTTAGGGAAACTGAAAGATTTTCAGCTAGCACTTCATGTAGACAGCAGTGTAAAACCAGTAGACCAGCCTGTTCGCAGAGTACCATACAGTGTAAGGAAACAGGTGGATGAAGAACTCAACAAGTGGAGGAGATGGATGTCATAGAAAGAGTAAATGGGCAAACACCCTGGGTGTCACCGTTAGGTATAGTGCATGGTAAGAAAGAGTCAAGATTGTGTATAGACATGTGCAGGGCAAATGAAGCCATTGTGCGAGAATGGCACCCTATCCCCATTATAGATGAAATATTGGAGGATATGACAAGAGTCACGGTGTTTTCAAAATTGGATCTCAAGTAGGTATATCATCAGATCGAGTTGGAGCCTGAATCCAGGTTGATACCACATTTGTCACACACACAGGTTTATGGCGCTATAAGAGACTGATGTTCGGAATCTCATCTGCACCTGAGATTTATCAGCACATCATTGGACAGGTCCTACAGGCATCCCAGGGGTCCACAACATCTCCGATGACACCATTGTTCCAGGAAAAACAACACAACAGCATGATGAGAGACTACACCAAGTCTTACAACGATTGGTGGAGAAGCAGCAGACGCTCAATGGAAAAAAGTGCCAGTTCCGGATGAATGAACTGGAGTTCATGGGTCATTCGCTGTCCAAAAATGGCATCGGAGCAGCTCAGTTTAAGATCAAGGCAGCTGAGAACACACACCACCCAACAAATGCTGCTGAGGTGAGGAGTTTCTTAGGGCTTGTGAACTACTGTGGCAGATTCATTCCTAATCTGGCCACTATATGTCAGAACCTCTGAGGAGGCTCACAAGGCAATCCTGCAAATGGACATGAGGATCAGAGCAGGAAATAGCATTTGTAGAGCTGAAGAGACAGTTGGCCAGTTCACATGTAATGGCCAACTTCAACCAGGATGCTGAGACACATGTGACAGTCGATGCCAGTCTGGTGGGATTAAGAGCAGTAATGAGCCAAAAACAAAGTGATGGAACACACAAACCTGTGTATTATGTCAGCTGAGCTTTATCAGGTG
Organism: Lampris incognitus; assembly: GCF_029633865.1. Classification (NCBI taxonomy): domain Eukaryota; kingdom Metazoa; phylum Chordata; class Actinopteri; order Lampriformes; family Lampridae; genus Lampris; species Lampris incognitus. The sequence continues at coordinate 23,825,812 of NC_079229.1, read as the reverse complement.
TAGAGTGTCACTACTCTCAGACTGAAAGAGAGGCCCTCGCCATTGTGTGGGCATGTGAAAAGTTTCATGTATTCCTCCATGGAAAGGACGATGGTCACAGACCATCGTCACAGACGACAAGCCTCTTGAAACTATCTACTCACCAAAAGCCAAACCGCCAGCCAGGATTGAAAGGTGGGCACTAAGGCCGCAGCCCTATCATTTTACAATTGTGTATAAATCAGGGCCACAGAATGCAGCTGATTTGCTGTTATGCCTCACAGTTAACCCACCAGTACTCATTCGTACTGCTGAAGATCACATCTATTTTGTGGCTCAACATGCAGTGCCACCACAACAACTGGAGGACTTATCAGCAGAGGATCCCACTCTAGTTACCTTGCGGACATGCATCAAGACTGGTGACTGGAGTAAATGTGATACAGCTTATCGAACTGTCAAAACTGAGCTCTCCACTGTTGGGAAAATAGTATTGAGAGGTACATGCATTGTCATTCCACAAGCTGCATGACGACAGATGCTGATGCTAGCACATGAAGGCCATCAAGGAATTGTAAAAACAAAGCAAAGGCTGAAGAAAAAAGTATGATGGCCCAGAATTGATTGAGAAGCAGAAGAGTTGGTTAAGTCATGTCATGCTTGTCAAACTCAACTGCTCGTCTTCACAGGACGTCCCTACTACAAGGACAGAGCTTCCAGCTAAGCCATGGCAGACACTTGCTCTCGACATGTGTGGACCATTCCCATCAGGAGACCACCTACTGGTACTGACTGATTACTATTAAAGGTGGGTGACTGTTGATATCCTTCAAAGCCCTACCTCAGCGAATATAATTAAATGTCTGAGAGACTTGTTTGCTACTCATGGCATCCCAGAGTGCATTGTGACAGACAACAGCACTCCATTTCTTTCAAAAGAATTCAAAACATATCTTCAAGAAAGTGGTGTCACACGCTGCCGCGTCACACCATACTGGCCACAAGCAAATGGTGAGGTTGAAAGACAGAACAGGACACTCTGTAAGGCCATACATGCAGCTTATGCTGAAGGTAAAGACTGACACTGAGCTTGACGTTTTTCTCATGGCCTACTGCAGCACCCCTCACTGTGTCACTGGACGCAGTCCATCAGAGCTGCTGTTTAATCGCCAGATCAGAACGAAACTGCCTGAACTGTCAGTGCACTGCCGGCGGAGACCTACTGGTCAGGAGGTTGGTGTTCGCCAAACCGATACGGCGAGAAAGGAGAAAGGACATATGTATGCAGACAGACTGAGAGGAGCAAATGACAGTGCAGGGCAACAGGGTGACAAAGTCCTTCTCCGTCAACACAAACAGAACAAATTCTCAACTCCGTTTGAGCGAGACCCATACACTGTTGTGAACTGAAAAGGAAATTCAGTCATTCTTGAGAAGGACGGAAGAAAGATGATGCATCGTGTGTGATTCATGAAGCTGTGGGTTCAGCCTGACAGAGACAGTACCGGTCAGTATTGCTGGAGAGAGTTCAAACAACCAACCTGCTGAAATGCAAGCACCAGAGGAAATTCCTCAGCAGGAAAGTCGGCCTCAAACAGCCAGGCGACAGCCTGCCCATCTGACAGACTATGTCACTTAAACAGACAATTGCCATGGCAGAGCATAATAATTTCTGGCATTGTCTTAATGGCCCTGGCCATTCAAGTCATTGTTTATGTGAAAAAAAGAAGAGAAAAGGTTTTGTGTGCATTGAAAGGAAACGTTTTGGTCAAATTTCTGTTGGTATCAAATTCATGTTTAAGCCTGAATTCTTGTTGACGATGCAGTTGCAGTAAACACTTGTATTGGTTACAGTCAGTACTTGAGAAGGGTCTGCTGTATTGAAAGCGAAATATATCATCAACAAGAGTACTGTGAGCGGAGTTTCATAGCATTACATGTTTATGTTATTGAAATATTATGATGGAAGTTAAAGTCTAAGAAGGGGAGGGATGTAGTGTACGTCACCTCCAGGAGGTAAAGGGTTAACAAGTTAAGAGGTCACGTGTGGTTGTTCACGGAAGTTACGTACATTATATGGAGTAGGAAGGATGTATACTGGAGTATGGAATAAAGCAGCATGTTAGCAGCTTGAGCGGTGTAATATTTTTAGTGTTAATTGAAATAAGGACACTACATGGATTTATGGACATAATTCACCATAGCTTGTTGAATGAAGTTGACTGATCACTTTAAGGGCTCAGAGTGTGACCACGGTGACACAGCGCCATGTGGATTGGGCAGGGGTGGTGTATGAAATAAACGACACACGCAGGGTGGTGGTCAAAGAGAGAAGTTCGGGTCTGTTTTCGCCCAAATTCACACATAATAATAAATCTAACATTATTTATAATTGAGAGAGAGAGAGTGTGTGTGTGTGTGTGTGTGTGTGTGTGTGTGTGTGTGTGTGTGTGTAGGAGAATCATCAGTCTACGTCACTCTAAACGTCACGCAGGTTCTACTGCGCATGGTGGCTGTAGCAAGGAAGCGGTCGGCATCATCATGTCGTGTTGTGCAGTCGTTTGCCAGAATCGTTTTGACAAACAAAACAAAACGCTCAAGTTTTACTGAATTCCATCAACTCACACCCCTTTTAAGGCTAACCGGAGACGCCAGCTAACAGGCTAATCAGCCATAACGTTACATCGCTCGTTTTAACTTAGAACAACAAACGTTAACGAACATAATTATTTAGTCCTATGCATATATAATGTAACAATGTTTGCAAGCAACAGTAATTATGTTCAAGTCTGAGTTGAACTAGCTTAGAAGCTAACGTACCTTGGTTCAATTTTGCTAAAGTTGTGTTGCTAGTAACTATTAACATAGTAATTAGGGTTGCCAACCGTTCCTTAAAATAAGGAATAGTTCCTTATTTTATATATATATATATATATATATATATATATATATATATATATATGTGTGTGTGTGTGTGTGTGTGTGTATGTGTGTTTGTGTGTATGTGTGTATAGTGTAAGGCACATTATACTTGTTATGCCCACGCCGCCCCGTCCATCTAACCCCCGTCCCTGTCCACTGTTTCTTATTTCCATTTCAAGGAGTTGGCAACCCTAGTAGTAATGGTAGGCCATTGACCTGTTTTGGTGTGTTAACGTTACTGTAAGTCACTGGAATACACTTAATTTGTACAGGAGAGGCATCTGAGGACTTCGACAGTCCTGACTTTGTCCTGTCTGTCTTCTCCTACTCAACCCAGTCCAGCAAAAGCGATGCAAAGCATGAGAGCTAAATATGGTCACTTCCTTGTGATTTGTTGTTCACTGTGATCACCCAGCATGACTCAACATCGCATGACTCGAAGTGCAGAGAAGAAATGGTGAGTAATTTAATGTAGCTATATTTTTGTCAGGATTATCTCTGTTAGGCCAGACAGTTTCTGTTATGTCTACATTCTCTCATGAAGCCCTTTGACGCGTGCTATGTGATTTCCACTGACTTGAATTGAGGATGTGATAAACCTGTGGTCAACTGAGTAAATTAACTGTTTTGTACTAACTGCTTGCTCTCTTCTGTGTGTATTAGATATGAGAGAAAAGGAAGAAGGGATGAAACCCCCCACAGACGGCCAGACAATGGACATCAGTCCACAGAAGTTGTTGAGGCTGCATCGGAATCCACATGCGCTTCCCTCTCCCCAAATGATTGCAGAATGGAGCCTGGTGCTGGTCCTTGCACTAACTAGTAAGAACTTCTAGAATTTTGGCGTATTCCTTAATATGGCGTGCTTGTTTGGCCACTTGAGAGGTTTCAAAACCTGAGACATAACAGGGAGCCAACATCTCATAATTTTAGAGATTTCACATTCGTTAACATTACATCTGAATGCAATATCCTTGTTGTTGAGCCCTAATTGGAGTTTCATCAGGATAGCCAATAGATGGTCCTCCAGGGTCAGAGAGCCACGCACAACCTCTACACTGTCTTTGAACTGTTTGGAGCAACCACTCAAAAATGACACTGGTCAGACCTGTGAAAAACAGAACCTGTGCTGCTTTGCATTTGATAGCACTAAAAGAAAAATAAATTTCAAGGTTCAATGTTTTTATTAGTCATACGTTTATGTGCCGGTACAGCAGCAGTGACATGAGGTAATAATTTTTTTTACAAGATGCACACTTATTGTAAAAAATGTTATTATTGAGATTAATTCAACATTCTATTGTTTAAATGTAAGATGCAACTACAGGCAATGCTAATTTATCACTGCATTAAACGATTTGTTTCACAGTACATCTTTTTGACTTCATTTTTTGCAATGTTCACAATACCAATCCACAACCTTTCTTTAGATTTTTGCACATTCGCAGTGGAAATTGGTTCTTGCACTTTGCACAGGTGGTCATCTTTCTGAACTCTGTTATATTGTTATTTTTATATTGTAACGTGCACATATCGACTCGCTAGCCCTTGGCTAACGGGTCGGACCCTTTAGTCGACTGGTTAACGTAGTCACCCGTGATGTGGGAGACCCGGGTTCGCGTCCCGGCTGCGGCGATTCCTGGTTGCCCCCTGGCTGCCCCTCCCCCGAGCTCGCTACATTGGTGTCAAAAGTGGGATGGTGAGACCAATCGACTAAAGAATCCGACCCTTCAGTCGAGACAGGTTAACGTAGTCGCCCGTGGTGCGGGACACCCGGGTTCGCGTCCCGGCTGCAGCGATTCCTAACTTCTTCCCGAATTCGCTACAATATTATTATAAAAACTGGACATGGCCGCTAGTAACGTAGTTGTATGCATCCAGAGACGTGTACGCTTTCACGTTCTCCCGGGAATAAAGACTTGGTGTGTCGATCAGGTATTCGTGAACATTTGGCCACTTAAGACTGGGCCATTTTGTTTCGTCATTAATCCAGCGACCTGCGCCGGGTCTCCCAAGACGTATCCCATTCACCAAGGTTAATTTCGTAGCATAACTGGTCTTATCACTGGGTGACAAGCTGTTGTAGTAGGCGGAAAACGTTCTAAAACTAAAATCAAACCGTTGTAACGTATCGGAAGCTCGCTAGCCGTCTTCATACCAAGCCGAGGCGGTAATCAACGGTCGGGTAACGTTCTTCCTGCAGCCAAGCTGCGCGCGCATCCCCAGTGTTTTGGGTTAAAAAAATCCTCTATAGGTGTAAAAAAAAAAATCTTTGAATAAACATTTCTTACCTTTCAAACTCCCCAACTGTCCCCGGAGCGGGTCGCGACCGGCGGCAGCCGACCGTTCGACGCCAGAAACGAGAGCCCGCTCGGAGCTCGCCTCCCCGCCTCCCCGGGTAAGTGAAAAAACAATAGAAGCGTTTCACCTCTCTCTGGACGCTTTATTTTTTACCCATTTTTGTTTCAGTCGTGATCGTTTTTCCCTTTCTCCGGTGCATCACCATCTCTTGCGTCAGATTTACGCTTTGAAGCCACGAAACACACGAAAAAATACGTGAAAACACAACGCACACGGTTTACGCGATCCAGTTTAAAATGGCAACGACGGCGAGGCGTTGCTCTCCCTCGGGCCGACGAACCGCCTAAAGCGCGCAGTGTTCTGAGCGTCGTGCAAAGTAGTCCGTTCGTCAGTACGAACCGCTGTGTGTAACTCGGTTTTTTTAAATAACAGGCTTTATGGAAGTCGGTTCGTACATACGGGCGTTTGTATGACGGGCGTTCGTAACCCGGGACTACCCGTTGCTTCCCCGGACTCTTGTCGCTGTTTTTTACTTGTCAGGCTGGTCCTGCGATTTCTTTTCCAAAGCGACTTATACAAAGTAATTTTGTTGGACGAATACGCTGCATTTCAACAAGAGCCAATAGATGGCGCTGTTTAATCTTGTGACTCGATTAAAAATAATGTACCGCCACATAAATGCGACTTATACACACGCCAAAGTGACTTCTCTTCCTCGGAACAACAGCTTTTTTGCTGAGTGCGACTCATACTCCGGTGCGACTTGTAGTCCGGGACATACGGTAAACAAAAATCTTTGCATAGCTTCTAAAATCTTCAAAAGAAAATTACATGAAACATTTACTCCTTGCAATTTTTCAGCAGTCAATACTCTTGAAATAAACTAGCGGATACTACTAAAATACCCAGCCCTAACTATCAAATAAAACAATTATTGAAGAAGTATGAAGCAGGGAGTGTGTGTCCTCCCTGTGCACTGTGTATCTGCTTGTTGGGTTGGTGTGTGTGTGTGTCAGAGATGCTCACAAGTCATTTTTTGCAAGTCCAAGTCAAATCTCAAGTCTGAGCAGGAGTCCAAGTCAAGTCTCAAGTCTTTGGTTACAAGTCCAAGTCAAGTCTCAAGTCTCTTATGGCTGTAATGAGCGTTCTATCAACTGCTGCATGCCATCCGGTCAGCTTAGAACACTGCATTGCTATATCTAAACAATTCAAAGCATGTACTGCATTATCCTCACACCTTTATCTATTAGCATACAGTATCAGCATTGATTAGTTGTTTGGTATATGATCACTTTAAACAGGCTATTGCAATGCAATATGGAAAAAAAACACAATGAAAGCTTTCCATTAAAGTTAATAACTGTATTTTGCAATATTTTTATTTTTTGTTCTGCACACACAGGATACATGGTGTTGTTCGTCTGTGTTGAGCATCAATTATCAAAGAGCATCAATTATCAGTAATTTACTTATTGGCTGGATACCACAACCTTCTCATGCATAACTTTTTTCAGTGTTTAAATTTTGACTATTTTGACGAAAAATTCTGAATTGAAAGTGAACGGACGCCAACCATGATGCAACAAAAACTGATGACGGATAATTTGCCAAGAACAAAATATTGAACAATAATTGAATAATAATAGAATAAAATAAAACAATTGCAACGATAAAGCCTGCAACAAGATCAGACTGGTTGACCTTCTTCTTCTATTACACTGGGTATGGGCCACAAAACACGGTTACATTTCCGAATGGCAAAAAGAGCAAGCTTGACAGTGTCATTGCACTATGCCTGGCTCAGTGAGGGCGCATTATAAGGCCTCTGTGTAAATACCCCCTCCACTGGTGCACTGGTGGCAGGAACAGCGAGCACTGTCATAGCCACAAGATAGAGCCTTGGGAAGACCTTTGCATGCCTTTTCCAGAAATCCAGGGAGTCCACTTCTTCATCAGAGGACACCCTGGATGTAGCGATTGAGCTCAGCCTTGACAGATGAGCCATGGTCTACATTCTTCTTGTTGCTTTCTTTCTGCGACTGCGAGATAAACAAATAATAGAAATTTGTTGTGTTGCCGCGACATGTAGCGACTTTCATTTTGCATGTTTTACACAAAACCTCATTCTGCTCAATATCGCTGTACTTGAATCTAAAATATCGACATATAACAGAGGTCGTTTTTTTTTGCCACCAGTTCATTAGCGTTAACCTACTCATTGTCATCTGTATCCATTTTTTTCCCTTCTTTCTGGTCTGCACACAGCACACTGGATAGTCATGTGACTGTAGACCGCACACGCTTCACTGCCCAAACAGAAACTGATTGGTCATCTCTTAATTATGGGTGTAGATATGCAGACTGCACACAAACAGACGTTCACACGCGCACATTTTATTATTTAATTAAATCAGTCTTTTGCGATTATACAACTGCACAGGCTGACATCGCAGTTGTAACTGCGATTAGATTAATCGTGCTGTACAAAGCTGCAGGTTTGCTTGCCGTAGTCATGGTGTTCTTGCTGCAGCTTGCAGTCACCTGTGGCCACACGCATGCATAAAGTTATGCATGAGGGAATGACATTCAGCTCGTCAGACATTTTCTTAATGTTAATGTGCCAAAAAAATAGAAAAATAAAATAAAGCTTGTTCACGAGTCCCAAATCTCGAGTCCAAGTCAAATCTCAAGTCTTTTGAGGACGAGTCTCAAGTCAAGTCTCAAGTTGCTGTGTGCGTGACTTAAGTGTGACTCGAGTCCAAGACACAAACTCGAGTCCCCATCTCTGGTGTGTATGTGTGTGTATGTAATGTTAGCTAAGATTTTCTATCAAAGGGTTCATGAATGGCAGTGTGGCTGTGCAAAAGGCTTCTGTTAGCTAGCTAGCAAATAATTTGCCATTAATGGGGATTAAACATAAATATATAGCCTACTTGATGGGCACCGAGCAAAACATAGAGCTAAATTATGTCTTGAACACACACAAATAACATGGTAGGGTGGGAGGTACTTTATTTAATGTGACTGATTTTGGTTACATTAACTTACCTGTAGACGTTTCCTCAGGTTTGACATCAAGCATTCTGATGTTGACAGCATTTTCCCCGCTGGTTAACAAGCTTTACACTGTATGATAATGTTAGCGTCTTTTTCTGATTTCACAAGGAAAATATTGTTGAATTTCCAGCACCTACAGGTGCTCTTGTCCGAAAACATCTCCACCGGCCTTGACGTGGTCGGCTGGTCGCAGGCATGGCAGACTCACTTTGCCTGGAGAAATGCACATTGACTTGGTTGGCAGAGGAGAGACAGTGCAAATTCAAATAAGAGAAACAATCAAAAACAACACTCAAAATGTGCATACATACTGCCCAATGAATGAACTCTGCTAGACATAGTGACCGCTCCTTATAAGCCATCCTACCCTTGATGGTGTTGTACTCAAATTTGTCTCAACGGCTTTGCTGACCCCCGTTGTCCAGAAATATGCCAAAAGAAGGCATTCCTGCACAGCGAAAAGATGCAAAGCAACAGGATGAATGTTACATTTTGCATATAAGCTTTTTACCAAAAAAGAATATGTTTGGATGTAACCCCTTTGTATTCACCAACATTTTGAATAGTAACTATAATTTAATTACATATAAGTAACTTATATGTAATTTATATACATATCAGTAACTGTAACAGATTAAAATTACATTTACTTCAAAAACCACATCCAAGGATGTAGGGTAGCACTCACCAATTTGAAAAAGGACAGGGACAGTGCCTCATTTTCACCCATTTATTTTGGCCAACAAAACATGCTAACATTTCGGCCTACTGCTACAGGCCTACTAGCAGTAGGTCGAAATGTTAGCATGTTTTGCTGGCCAAAATAAATGGGTGAAAATGAGACACTGTCCCTGTCCTTTTTCAAATTGTGAGTGCTACCCTACATCCTTGGATGTGGTTTGTGAAGTATATGTTTTTTGGGTTTAGCGCCACAGTAAGAGTTTCTTTTTGGGAAGGCGCATCCAACTCCTCCATTCTAAAATTACATTTATTTTGTAATTTAATTATGTAACACCGTCACATGTTACTAGTTACTCTCAAATACTGAAGATACCCATCTCTGAAAATCAGCTTTTAAACAAGATTAACCCATCATCAAATATTTCATGAATGCCTTCAATTCAACCACTGGTGAAATCCCCCGAAGCGCTTCTGTAAATGTTCTGACATCACGTAGGCTCAGCACCCAGTAAGTAAGACTCGAAGCACTGGGATTGTTAGTCTCGCAATACAAGACAATCGGGGATCTCATCCTATCAATCGTCTGTGGATTTCTAAATGCAAGGTAGTTGCTACAATGGCAGAGAGAAGAACCGCTAACAAACCTATGCTTACTGCTTTGGAAATCTAGGGCACCCTTTACCAGAAATGACACTCTCCCCCCATCCTCCTCTGTAGTGAAACAAACTGGATAGCGAATCATTTTGCAACACAGAGAGAGCTTTTCAAATAATTGAAATGGATGTGCTGAGCAACGTTATATTATTTGATTCTATTTTATCGAATCTGTCCTCAGTCCACAAGATTGGTGCAATTAAGGATTTACATCGACTTCATTTAAAACTTTTAACACAGAACAAGAAAGATGTGTTGGCTTGTTTACCGAAACAGATGTGTGGTCTGGCCGGATGGATAAAACATGTCCTAATAAAAGATTGTGTTTGTTTTTAACTGATGAATATGTTTCGCAGCAAACATGACAAACGACAGCAAACTTTGAAGGCATTTTCTTTGGTCACTGTGGCTGAGCCATCCTATAATGCACATGTTGCTGGTACAACAGTGTCTACAAGCACATGGATTATGCATGTCACCACCCCAATATGAAGGGCTGCCCTGAAGACTTTGCATTGATTCTGCATTGCAGGGATATTTAAACTCTAAATGTTTAGGGGACAGGACACTTGATGGCCCCCATGCAGTTTGCCTACCAGGCAAATAGGTCAGTGGATGATGCAGTCAACACAGGACTGCACTGCATCCTGCAATACCTTGACTGCCCAGCGACAAATGCAAGGATCCTGTTTGTGGACTTCAGCTCAGCGTTCAACATGATCATTCCAGAAATCCTCTCCTCCAAACTGCCCCAGCTCACTGTATCCCCCACATCTGTCAGTGGATCACCAGCTTCCTGACAGGCAGGAAACAGCAGGTGAGGCTGGGGGAAGTCCCTTCTGGTATACCGACAGTCAGTACAGGTGCTCCCCAGGGGTGTGTCCTCTCCTCACTGCTCTTTTCCCTCTACACCAACAACTGCACCTCCAAGGACCCAGCTGTTAAACTCCTGAAGTTTGCAGACGACACTATGGTCATCAAACTCAACCAGGATGGCAACAAGTTTGCATATCGGTGGGAGGTTGAGTGGCTGGTGCTCTGTCACAGTCAGAACAACTTGGAGCTGAACATGTTCAAGACTGTGGAGATGACAGTGGACTTTAGGAGACACCTCTCAGCACTGCTCCTTATCACAATATCCAACAGCCCTGTTTCAACTGTGGAGACCTTCAAGTTTCTTGGAACTACCATTTCCAAAGATCTGAAGTGGGAGACCAACATCAACTCCATTCCCAAAAAGGCCCAGCAGAGGATGTCCTTTCTGTGGCAATTGAAGAAATTTGGTCTGCCATAGGAGCTGTTGAGCCAGTTCTTCACATTGAAACTCCTGTGCAAAATCCATCAAGATCTGGTTTGGAGCAGCAACAAAATCAGATAGGAACAGACTGCAATGGACAGTAAGGACAGCAGAAAAATAATCATTGGCACTCTCCTGCCCAGCCTGTAGGACTTGTACATCTCTAGAGCCCAGAAACAGGCAGACAGAATCAGCACAGAACCCCACACCCAGGACGCAGTCTGTTTGAACTCCTACCCTCAAGCGCTACAGAGTAATGCGCACCAAAAACACCAGACATAGGAACAGTTTTTTCCCACAGGCCATCTCTCTCATGAATACTTAACAGCATAGTGCAATAAAGGACATTTATTATGTAAACATGACACTTTATAAATAGCCCCCTCTCGTCAAGATGTCTCACTTGCATATCTACAATGTGTATTACCTCTTTTTAAACCAGATGTGCAATACATTGTACAATTGTAAATACACATACAACAGCTGTATACTGGTTATAAATTATTGTTATAATTATAACAAGTTATAGTATAGTATTTGATTATATAATGTATAATACATAAATATAGAGTATATATTTTAGTATATAATATAATATGTAAGCATAATAAGTTATAAATTATTCAGCCATAACAAAACTCTATAGTTATGACATAACTGATTGTGCATTCATACTTACCTCCAGTATTCTATTTATTATTCCATTTAATTCTTTTGTTTTTCTTTTATGTTGCCTTTTTTTGTGTGGATGATATGTACTAGGAGCTGCTGTACACCACAGTCAAATTCCTCATATGCATAAGCACACTTTGCCAATAGAAGTGATTCTGATTCTGATTGCTTCCACCCAGTTTTAGCAATGAAAGCTGGGAGATTGTCCTCAGTCACTTGAGCAAAGCGTTTAGAAACTGACTTTTGAGTCTATGAGATTGTAGACCAACTGCTTTTTACATTATTTGCCTGCGCTAAAGGACACTGTTTGCACTGTTAGTCTAATTCATGCTTGGTGCCTCTTGAGTCACTTTCCACCATTTCTTTAAATTGAAGTGTGCATTTTGCCCCACCTGTGCTGATGAGTGACACTGATGAAACGTCTCACCATTGAGCCTATGTGATGTCATGCGTTGCTCTTCCAACAGACTGCATGGTGCCTGCTAATGGCATAAGAACAGCCATACAAAATGCTCGCAACATTCTCATAAATGGGTCAGACATGGCTGAGACTTTTAAGAGCTCTGAATACCATAAGCTACCAACCCATGCATGTATTTGTATTATGTTTTCCATCACTTTAAAGACAATTTACATTAATGGGCCAAAAATGCCATTTTCATTTATGAATAGGCTACCAAAACAGGAATCAGGAACAATTGATTGTCATTTCTTACATGTACTTGCATGCACAAAGAAATGAAATTCCTTTCCTCCCAGCCCATAGCTGTGCAACACAAAAGACAAAAACATCCAAGACAAAGACTTCCAAAATTTCCCAAAAACAACACCACAAAAAATATATATAAAAAAAAAACAGAGAACAAAGCAAAAAAAACACAAACAGTTAACAACACAGTCCATTCAGTGCAACACAGTCCAAAAATTCCTCTGTCCAGAGAATGAACTCCAGCCAGGATGACTGTGGGAACTGCCCGTCTGCATGGGCTAGCAGTTAGCTTAGCCTACCCCGCTTCTGCATCCTGTCAGACTGCCCTCGGTGCTTCCTCTTCAGGCGCAGTTCCATGCAGGGTTGTAGTCCTTGGGCCCACCGGACACAGCAGACCAGACTCCCTCAGCCTATCCAATGCTAGCTCTCCCAGCCAGACACCTTCGACACACCTCCCAGCACTCCACACGATGACACAACTGCAGACATGGAGAAAAACACTGCACAGTCGATGCTAGGTGAGGCCGCCGCCAGACCGCCTCTGTGTTTCCTCTCGGGTACAGGTCTGGGCAGGGCCATGGACCCTGGGCCCACAGGATGCAGCAGACCAAGCTCTCTCAGCCGATCCAATGCCAGCTCTCCCAGCCATGAAATGAAAAAAAATCGACAATCAAAATAAAAACTTCACACGATGACACACACTTAGATGCAGACATAGACGTGGACAAAGACACTGCATAGTCAGTACTGGGTGAGGCTGCCACAAACTTGAGTTCACGCTGCCATCTTTCCACATTGTAAGAACCTTCTTTTCTGCTTTAATTCTCATTATATGTTTGTGAAATGGAATTACCTTCATTAACCATCGATGGAAAAAGTTCACGATTGTTCAGCTGGGGATGCTTCATGTCACGCTAAAGAGCCACTGATGAAAACCATGGATTCTGGTATTCCCCTCTGGTGTTTCTCTCCTGGATAAATTGCACCAGTGGTAAGCATTTGTGTGGTTAGGCAGAGAAGGCCCATTTATCTTAATCAGGTCTAATATCCCCATCAGGGAGATAGAGGAGCTGAGCTATCTATCACATTACCCCATGGTTTTCTTTGGGGCAAAAAATTGCTTTCGATCAGTCTCAAGAAGCAGATAGCTCTACCCTGAAGAGAATGGAGGTCGGTCATTGTAAAGGTTTTTTTTTTTTTTTTTGCACAGCTGCCAACTCAAATCCCAGTCGGAACCGGCTGTAAGCTATTAGTGGCAATGCAGGCCAGATTGGATCAAAATGTCAATCGATCGCAGAGCTTCCCAAAATATCAAGATTGCTGTTTAATCTGCAGGTCCGCAGTGCATCATACTCTTAATCACGCACTATTGACTTGAAGTACTGTATCATGAGAACATTAAATGATGAGTCCACCATTACCGAAATGTCTGACAGGCTCAAATCAATGCACGACATGTTCTGATGAAATGACCCACCAGAGATCGAACATTAAGTTTTAATGATGTTTTAAGAATGAATTTAAGTCATTACTTTTTCATTTGGCCATTTTCTTAAAAGCTCTCTGCTTCATATTTGCCACTCCTAGGGTGTCATTTCAATCCCTTAATATGCTCTGAGTCGTTGCACTTCAGACCAAGCTAAATGACAGTCACGTCTGTTCTAAGTGAAACTCAAACTAGCTTTTGAATGTCAGTCTTTGGAGGGAACCTTGAAAAAGCAACTGACATCGATAACAGGAATATTAATGTTCTCTCAAACGTTATTGCTATGCCTCAGGGGCCAAGAGAGGTGATTTTTTTTTCATAAATGTACTTTTCCTCCCCAAATGTCCTATTGGTACATGGAAAGCAGCCAAATGGACGGCATATGCCAACCCAGCATCACGCCTATACCCACGACACGTGAAGGAGTTGGTACATGGGACAGCTGAGACCAAGCGGAGATCAACTGTGCGTTTGACACAACAGAGTGGCTCAGCAACACCGGCCACAGTATCCAGCTCTCTGGAGCCTCTCATCCCTCGTCACAATCAATCCACCGCAGACCAACCATAATCCTATTTGTTCAAATAAATAATGAAATTGGTACAGCCCCACGTGGAGGCACACAGAGGGTGGTAATTGCTGCGTTTCAGGCTGGATCAGATGGGCTCTGTGGGAGGCTGGCTTGGCTCCACTGTGACCTTGTGTGTGTTTGTAATTTTCCACAAGCTTAGTGGATATGCAGCAAGCAGGGGCCCTCTGTGGGTGCACAGCAATCCCAGCGACCCGGGGACTGTGCCAAGGCCATAGGAGAGAATGGCTTGGTGAGATGGAGCATTGTATACCATCAGGGGAAAAAAAAAAGGCTTAGAAGGGGAAAGATAACATGACAGCCATTAGGAAAGCACAGGGCTATAGAGCAAGTGTTATGTGCTGTGCGCTACTCGGACGCACTGTAATGTGTCTTGTTCAATTTGTTTGCATGGGATGCCTCAGTGCATTACAAGGGCATGTGCGAAGAAAACACAAGCTTTCCAAAGCTCTATCCTACAACTGCACTCACTGTACACTCCTCGAGAGATTAACATATAACGCCGAACCAAATGAGGTTTTACAATTAATGTTTATCCTGCTCGGCCAGAGCGGGTTTGCCTGCATAATCTCATTAGCCCTGACAAAATATTCCATTATTTAGGAAATTCTGGATGACATCCTTTCGACTAAAGCTTGTGGGTTTATCACAGCAACAATCTTTACAGTTTGAAGTGGCAGGAGCGTGCATTTCTGAGGCGAAATATCACACAGCGGCAGCATTGTCCACGGGTTCGAATAGCTGGCCATTTCTTTAATTTATGGCCTATCGTTGACAGTAAGGTGTGATTGCAGTCACTCTTATTGCCCATCATTCTGTATTGTTCAGACATTACGCAGAGTCAGGGGAGGGTCAAGACTAGAAATTCCGCTAGAGAATAAATTCAACCCACACCTTTCCTAATCATACTTCACAGACAATTCAGTTTTCTCCAGACAATCCAATTTCCCATTACTTTTAAATGAGTCATGTGCTAAATGTGACCACCATCAAATGAGAGGTCTCAAGCCATGCGTGAGCCCTGTAAATAAGGGAGTATTGCATGTTGTGGCACTATTGATTCTGATATCAATATCATATTGATATTAAATAGGGCCCTGGAGATTTGAAATGTATATATGTGATAAACAGATAAATCTCTAGACCAATAAATGAATTGGAGCTTCGCACGATAAATCACTGTTTACGATCTGGAAGAGTGACAATGTCTACCGGATGCTCAAAAAAGAACTAATAGTGGCGATTTGCATTTTTTCTCACCGGGGACAGCACAGTGGCCCGGTGGTTAGCCCTGTTGCCTCACAGCAAGAAGGTCCTGGGTTCGAACCCCAGGCCGTCCCAGGTCCTTTCTGTGTGGAGTTTGCATGTTCTTCCCGTGTCTGCGTGGGTTTCCTCCGGTTGCTCCGGTTTCCCCCCACCATCAAAAAGACATGCATGTTATGGTTGATACTCCTGTCTGTGCCCCTGACCAAGGCAATGGAAAGAAGAACTGGAATTGCTCCCCTGGGCGCTCCACTGCGGCTGCCCACTGCTCCTAGTGTGTGTATAGAGGATGGGTTGAATGCAGAGAAAGAATTTCATTGTATGTACGTACAGTGACAGTAAAGTTTTTTCTTCTTGGAGCCAAACACTATAAATTATCATGATCAAGAGTCCTTAGTTCGAAAATAGGGTGCTCCAGTTGCATAGGGCTCCAGCAGCTGATAGACAATGTAATCAGACAGCTGTAATCAGATGGACTGAGATCGGCCCGACGGTGAAAAAACAAGGCTTTGTTGTCTTTGTTTTGCTTGAAATGAGATAGACAAATCAACGCCATTGTAGTTGACGTGAACATTTTGAATGCAGTTGGGCAGATCTCCATTTGGTAACGATAATAAACAGGATCTGAAGGCATAGTGTGCAATTTAGGCAATTGTGTTTAGATTTATCGTACAAAGGAATATCCCACGAGGAGATTTGTAGTACTTTTACTTTCTTTTTTAACACTTTTATTAGAGCTCCAATAAAGCTGCAATCCTTGAAATTGTTGTTTTGGTTTTTTACTAACGCTTATGGAAATTGCGGTAATGTTTGAGCAATCCAGTCGCAAACATCAATTTAAAAGGAAGGAAATAGAGACTCTGTCACAGACAAACAAAGAAAACATGACTGAACCTGTCTTTTAGCTTGGGATGGTGTAGTCTTTGCAGGTGATGGTTTTTTGCAAGCTTGTTCTGCCTTACGTGCTTGTTAGCCACAACAGCTTTGTTTCCTCATCTGATTAGCTGATACCATTAAAATAAGCAACAGCAAAAGTGTTCATTTTGGATATCCATGATTACACTATTGTCTTAAACACATCCGCATTAGAAAGTATCAAAAAGCACATTTGTTTGCATGTAAATCCTTAGGATTATTACTTTAAATTACTGAAGCTAGGATACCTTTCTTTTTTTTTTGTCTTATCTGGATTCAGCCAGTGTTATGAAGCATAATGTTGTCAACATTGATGCAAATTTCTCCAGTAAAAAGTATGATATGAAATGTTATAAAGTGATGTAAATCACCAGCTGCAATTATTGCATTTTTATTTCATTTAACAAGGATTCATACATGTTATCCAAAATATTATTCAGTGAGTTTTTAATGCAGAAACAGATTGCAATCAAGAGAAATTATTTCACACCATTGGCAGAGTTGTTTTGGTTGTTTTGGGTTTTTTTCCATTTGTGTAAAGGTGCACAAGGGGTTTAAATACAGGGGCAGACCAAGATGGATGTTTTTTTGAATTCCACATGTCAACAGCTTTGCAGCATCCAAATAACAACATCACAGAAGTCAGATTGTTAGTGAATTAGACAGGCAGTCCAAGAGAGGTAAATAAATAGAGAGAGAGAGAGGGGCAAAGGTGAGCATATAGTTTCTGTTTCTCCTGAGAGCCAAGCTGAATGTCAAAGACTCAGCAAGTGTTCGGTTAGCTTTATATCAAAGTTCCTCTATGATTCTTAGATTATTTGCGCCGTTGAGTGTTTCACAAAGGGGCGACCAGAGCACAAAATCTCATGCTCCCATCGTACCTCCTCATCATATCCCTCAGTCCTGCGGGTCCACATGAGCAGACTGTTGTTTGATCAATGAGTATGGTTGGAGGTTCAGAGTGTTTTTTGGGTTTTTTTAGGTATGGGGATGCATTTTTACAAACACAATGAAAGGTCGGGAAAAGTTCATATTTGTTCATGAGTCTCATCAGAGTCCTAGCAGCACTGTTCTGGATGCATCCAAGCCCCTGAACAATCGGACTAGAAGTTGAATGAGTTGCAATCCAGGGACCAACGGCTCTCCAAGAGCCAAAATGAAAACAACCACTACAGGGCAATAGTGACTTGCCAAAAAAAATACACACTTCACATTAAAAAGTCAAATTCAACAAGTTGCAACACCTTATTTAGATCATTTGTAATGCCAGTTATAGTTTCTGTAGAAGTTTGTAGTGACTACATTTGGTCCATAGCCCAGAAATGGGGTTCATCATCATTTGAAATTGAGTTATTAAATATGATTTCCAGCATTAGACAACATGCCACTAGCAGTATAGTCATGCGAATGATGCCATAAGCTACCATGCAGCAACAGAAAACAGGAAGTGATTAGGAAAAAAATTACCTTACTTACACTTTGCCGTTGAGCATAAAAGTTTCTCCATCATTTCGTGAGGACATTTTGTGATAACAGATGTTTGATAGTTGAGCTTGAATGCCGATCTCAATTAAATTCATGTTCTCCTTACGGTCTGTTCAATAAAACTAATTATGTGTTCCACTTTTTTTTCTTCCTTCAGTAACAAGATCAACCAAAATGAACAAATACAATATCAGAATCAACTTTATTGGCCAAGTGTTCTTATGCATATGAAGAATTTGACTCTGGTTACCAGCAGTTTCTAGTACTTGCATATATTATTATATATAGTATTATATATTGCATGATCCTTATCTTTTTATTGGGGGGGGTTGGATTTTCCCCCCTTTTCTCCCCAAATGTATCAACTTTTTCAATTTTGCTATTCAAGTTTGTATTGCCCTGTGATGGCCTGGCAGCCTGTCCAGGGTGTCTCCCCGCCTGCTGCCCAGTGACTGCTGAGATGGGCTCTAGCATCCCCGCAACCCTGGGAGCAGGATAAGTGGTTTGGATAATGGATGGATGGATGGATGTATCTGACCAATTACCCCACTCTTCTAAGCCATCCCAGTCGCTGCTCCACCCCCTCTGCCAATTCAGGGAGGGCTGCAGACTACCACATGCTTCCTCTGATACATGTGGAGTCGCCAGCCGCTTCTTTTCACCTGACAGTGAGGAGTTTTGCCAGGGGGATGTAGCATGTGGGAGGATCACGCTATTCCCCCCAGTCCCCCCCCCCGAACAGGCACTCTGACCGACCAGAGGAGGTGCTAGTGCAGTGACCAGGACACATACCCACATCCAGCTTCTCACCCACAGACACGGCCAATTGTATCTGTAGGGATGCCCAACCAAGCTCGAGGTAAAACGGGGATTCGAATCAGAGATCCCCGTGTTGGTAGGCAACGGAATAGACCGCCACGCTACCCAGACACCCAGCCTTATTGTTTTTCAATGAGTTACATGAACTCATTAATTGAGCTTTTGCTACAATTGTAAAAATACTGACACCTTATAAAGTCAGATATAATCTGAGAATTGAGACATAGATTAAGCATCACCAATTAGATCTGATGGTGTCAGTCAAATCTTCTTGCAACAGTTCTCGCTCTAGCGATTTCCTTTTACCCATTATCCATCTGGGTGCCAGGGGAAAAAACAAAAACAAACAGACGATAGCAGCAATTCAAACATTCTGCCGCCAGTCCTTCCATCTATACTTCATTGTAGCAACATAGAAATTCAGTACACTTGAATGGGCAGTGCTGTTGGCCATGACTTCAAGGTCTTTATTATAGTTCCCTGGTTGCAATTATTCCAGCCTAAAGAAAACATAACGGACATGATCCTCCACATCAGACAACGTTAGAGTTCACTGGTGTATTCAAGGTGGTAAGAAAAGTCTTTGCATAGGGGTTTTTCATATGGCCTCATATAGACAGATTAAAGTCAAGCCTGATGCTAAATGTTTAAAATGCAAAGGAGAATGGGAGGCTTTGACTTGCGAAGATGAAATGGGCAATGGGGGAAAGTTGGACCATGACAACCACCACCTCAACCACCACCCACTCCTGCTACGCTGGAGACGGATGAATGAATCAGAGTTCAGAGGATGCTATATGACATTAACTGACATACTATGTGGCATCAAATAATAATAGAAAAGGCAAAGAAGTATACCAAGTCCAGTTGCACTTGATTCAATTCCTTTGGGCAATGAAGTAGCTATCAAAAGTAGAGCTAAAGCTTTTCAAATTGCCATTAGTGTTGTTTTAAACGTCTAGTTTACCCAGTGCCACGAAGAAATTGAGGTGGGTTAACGTCTCGGCGGGAACGTTAGGTTGTTTTCTAAGGTGGTGGTGTTGGGTTATGTAGCCTGTGTTTTATAGCCCACCTGTGTTTTTCATCAGATAATAAGATACCATCTTGTGTGAAATACGTTTGACTGAAATGACAAAACATTAGACTAGATTGACTGAAATGTTCAATATAATCTGATGGCTAAAGAAGACTAAAATGTCAACAGTTTTCATTGACTAAAACCATACTTAAAATAGTTACGGTTTTCAGGGCGTCCCGGTAGCGTGGCGTTCTATTCCGTGGTCTGCCAACACGAGGATCGCTGGTTCGAATCCCCGCGTTACCTCCGGCTGGGTCGGGCGTCCCTACAGACACAATTAGCCGTGTCTGCAGGAGAGGGAGCCGGATGTGGGTATGTGTCCTGGTCGCCGCACTAGCGCCTCCTCTGGTCGGTCGGGGTGCCTGTTCGGGGGGGAACTGGGGGGAACAGCGTGACCATGATGCGTCCCCCTGGTGAAACTCCTCACTGTCAGGTGAAAAGAAGCGGCTGGCGACTCCACATGTATCGGAAGAGACATGTGGTAGTCTGCAGCCCTCCCCGGATCGGCAGAGGGGGTGGAGCAGCGAGCGGGACGACTTGGGCAGAGTGGGGCAATTGGACGGGACGGGACGGGACGGGACGGGACGGGACGGGACGGGACGGGACGGGACGGGACGGGAGGGCAGGAATTAGAAAAAAAACAGTTACCGTTTTCTTTGACCAATATAAAACTAAAATGCCCAGACTTTTTAGTCGACCAAAACTTAACTTAAAAACAGGATGACGTTGACAAAATATGATAAAAAAAACAACTAACAAGGACATTTGACAAAGGACTAAGAGACAAAAGAAAAGAAAATAACTGACAAAATGAACACTAACACACACGGAGCAATTGTTGCCTGTTTTGGTGCGTGTGCAGGTTGTCCCGGTGAGCTAGCACAGTGGTTCTCAACCTTTTTGGGGTCCGGGACCCCCTGCGTATTTTTGATCTACCCTGAGGACCCCTCCACCTGATCTTGGGGGAGGGGGGTTGCAATTTGATAGAAACAGTAGAAACTGCATTTTAAATTGCATTATAGCATTTATTCACTCTTTGGGGCAAAAATAAGAGCTTTCAGTTGTAACTTAGATGTAGTTAACAAAACAGAATTCTTATGCAGTAACTTTCAGATATATGTAACAAAACAGAATATGTATTCAGTAACTTTCAGATATATGTAACAAAACAGAATATGTATTCAGTAACTTTCAGATATATGTAACAAAACAGAATATGTATTCAGTAACTTTCAGATATATGTAACAACAGAATTTTTATGCAGTAACTTTTAACAATGCAAACGGGAGCGAGATCTCTTATTAAAATACAATAAATTACACTTGTGAAACAGATGTAATTAGAGAAAAAGGTCCTGTCACCCTTTATAGTTTAGGTAGATAAAGGTCTCAGTCACATTTGAGTAAAATAATCCTATTTCTATAAATGTCATAGGATCTTTTTTTAAAGATATTTTATTTTCACGGACCCCTTGCAATTACACCACGGACCACTAGGGGTCCGCGGACCCCCGGTTGAGAAACACTGAGCTAGCAAGTGGTGTCGCATGAGGCTAGCGGTTCAAGGCAATGGCACAGAAGCGGATGTTCGATGTCCAGCCCCCCCCTGCCCCCCCGTCCCCGCCCCGCCCCCAGAAAACAGTTCCAACGTCCCTGCGTCAGCGTGTCCATTGTGTGCAGCTGTGAGAGCATTCTGAAAGGAGAGCAGTGAGCTCTGGAGTTGCAGTATTTACAAGCTAAAGGCAAGAGTTTTGAGGGACTAGTTTCTAAGGATTGGTTGCTGTGATGTTTTAGCCAGAGGCACATCATTTTAGAAATAACACTATATATAGGAGCAATGTGAATGATGGTTTTTTTATTCTATTTCTGTCACACTGGGTATCATGTATGAATAAAAGAATACTGCAAATAAAAAAATAAAAAAGGTTTTTAGTAGGTTTACTTTTTTTTTGTTTCAATTAGACAACGTTTAGTTAAGGTTTAGTTTCTGTTTCGTTTAGTTTTAAAGTTTTCACCACCTACGAACTGTATTTTCAAAGAAATAATTTCTAGGGAAGCGCTGTTGCAGTGTTTTCGCCAGAGGCCCATCACTGCGGAAAGAAACATGTTATAGAGGGCCAATTTTGTGTCATATTTTTATTAGATTTCCAATTCAGTCCCTCAGCCTGTTCGGCAGTGCAGGCGTAAGTAGAGAAAGAGAGGTCCTCGTGCGATTACTGCTGCAGTGCTGGAGCGGTGCCATTAAGGCCGCACTGTTGACTTGAAAAATCAATAAACAATGACATTTTATTTTGTCATGTCACAGAGGAGACTTGGTTTACCAATCTCGAGATCAAAACATTCCCAATCCTTACAGGTCAAAACCTGCAATCTTTGATTCATCGCTACCTTTTACCTTGCATTCCGTGTCAAAGCTCGGCTTTCTACTGCCATTAATCATTCATTGCTCCTCTGACATCTCCCTGCTGTACTCGAGCCTTGGACATGAAGCAGAGATGCAGCCAACATACTGAGGAAAGCTTTAATGCAGATCAATCTGGACAGAAAAAGACCAAATGTTACCTGTAAAATAAAAAAATGGCTGCTCTGCAACAGCAATACCTCCTACACCTTTTGTCTATGAAAGAAGCAAAAATACTCACTGCGACGGTGGTTTTTTAAAGCAGCAACAAGTAATTGTCTCTCAGAACAGTGGTGAGAAGATGAGATTTCATTCAATGTCATCATCCTGAGCCATCAGCGAAGCTATTTGATCAGTGTTGATGCCAAGCACAACAGTGGCCAATTAAACAGCACATCGCACACAATAAGACCAGCCAGCAAATGGAAGCGATACTCAGACATGTTTACGATGGAGCGTCCAAGCCCACACCATGGCTCCATGGGCTAGAAATTAATGTGTGCAGTTTATTTAGCCATTCATTGCCGGAGGAGGTTCACGGTTCACTGGCTGGATATGACCTTAGGGATGCCAGCCCTGTAGAATGTGCAGACTGGTGTTCACATTGCAGCGCGGGAGATAAGCCTCCATGTCTTCGCCCTGTTGACAGCAAACACTCAGAAATGCAGAATAGTTTGGTAGAAATATTCAGATGCGATGTCATGAGTTCACTGCACAGCCAATGGCTGTCATTTGCATTTAGTCTCACTGGCCAAACACAAACTTCAAGGGCATAATCCATTAAAAAAGCCATTTAATGGGAAAAACAGGTGGGGTTTTTCCATTTTGAAGAAACCGATTGCTAGTGGGTCTAGTGAGTGGGACTTCTGACTGTGCTTTGGGTTGCAAACTCTTTACGTGGAATTTGGGAGTTACATGTTGGTAATTTGGGGAAGTGAAAAAGCAAAAAGTCCCCGAACAAAGCTCCATCAAAAAATGTCAATGTTTGCTGACTGTGGTTTAAAAGAAACAAGCAGTCTATTCAATTGTATGGTAAAACAGCAACATGCTGTATACTTAGAAAAACTGACTGAGCCCAATAGAGCTATGGTGATGTGACAGTTGCTAAGAGAACTCCCTAAAATCAAATGATTAGGGGGCCTCCTGGTGGCATGGCGGTCTATTCCGTTGTCTACCAACACGGGGATCGCCGGTTTGAATCCCCATGTTACCCTCCGGCTTGGTCGGCGTCCCTACAGACACAATTGGCCGTGTCTGCGGGTGGGAAGCCGGAGGTGGGTATGTGTCCTGGTCACTGCACTAGCACCTCCTCTGGTCAGTGGGGACACCAGTTTGGGGGACGGGGGGGAATAGCGTGATCCTCCCACATGTTACTCCTCAGTGTCAGGTGAAAAGAAGCGGCTGGCGACTCCACGTGTATCGGAGGAGGCATGTGGTAGTCTGCAGCCCTCCCTAGCTCGGCAGAGGGGGTAGAGCAGCGACCGGGACGGCTCGGAAGAGTGGGGTAATTGGCCAAGTACAATTGGAGAGGGAAAAAAAAGGGGGGGGGGGTCTGCATGTGTATCATTGTCTTCCAACATAAAATGTCAATGTGCGTCATTACGCACGGAAAACAACACGGTGATGGGATTTCAATATTTCAATTAACCTCATTCAATCTGAACGAACGAACTGATTGCCTATAGGCTAATTGATCTGTGATCCCAACTGTTTAAAGTCTCTTGCTGTGTTCACAGAATGGGCAGGACAGAACGACGCTGCTGAGAGCAGACACGTTAAACGGTAGCCTAATGTTGGTGTGTTGTCTCATATCACGCTGGAATTGGTGTTAATGTCAGTTGCATGCACACTTGGCGGCGACTCTGCACCTCCCGAACAAGGACGTCAGTTTCCTCCTGGGAGAAGCTGGACTTCCGCCGGCCATCACAAAATTGGCAGTTCGCCATGACAGAGAGCGCGCCGCTTTTAAAGGGAACGAGAGGAGCTGATTTGATTGGCCGTGGACAGCCCCCACCACTCCTGCCCTTTTACAACTGCGCCTTCAGCGCGCCCGATTACCGCCAGCGCAGCATGTCCCAAAATTAGCTAAAAAGTATTGGCCACACCTTCGATCGACTTGCACCGTACCAGCGCCTTTCGGCCTTTCCATGACCCGGAAACTAAAGCCCCGTATCTGGGAAGAAAAAACAGAAACAGGCTTTGGCCGTAACCGTTTGGCTGATAGGAAAGGGTATCACCATCAAAAGTAAATACGGGTTCTTTGGGGCGGCATGGCTCAGGAGGTAGAGCGGGTCATCAAGTAATCAGAAGGTCACTGGTTCGATCCCCGGCTCCTCCAGAGAACGTGTCAAAGTGTCCTTGAGCAAAACACTTAACGCCTGACTGCTCCTGACGAGCAGGTCGGGGCCTTTCATGGCAGCCTCCGTCACCAGTGTGTGAATGTGTGTGTGAACGGGTGGAAGTAAGGCCTGCCTTGCGAAGCGCTTGGAGTGGTCAAAAGCACCGCATAAATGCAGCCCATTTACTTTGCAAATCTTTGATATTGCTGACAAACGTGGCTGGAAGGGAGCGCGATTAATTATTTAGTCGTTATCCATGCTGATACGCAACTATTTCTGGTGGTGCTCGGAGTAGAAAGGACAGGATATGCCTAACCAGATGCAGTCGGTGCCGATCAGAACTCTATATGAGGTGTTTTTTTTACATCACTGGGCCAGACTATTTGCATTTGAACACCTGTATCTCGGTTAAATCACGGAGTCTGAACTCTTGTGCAATGCCCTCATTACGACGCACACTCCTGCAGAGGGTGCTGCCATTTTAATGGATTTGCATTTGACAAAACTGGTGCCGACTCCGCAAGCCCCTTTGTGCCGTCATAAGTACACACACTGCCGCTCATCTCGTTGGCAATCCGACTGTGTTACGGGGCCCTCCGAGAGTCGTGCTCATTTCAATATTTATTGAAATGTTATCAAAACCACTCAGAGTGACTCATGGCAATCAATGCTGCTTGGGCTCTTTGCAGGCACAGCCAGGCCTCTCAGCTCACCCCCACCATTGTTTGTCTTCATGCCTTTCACTCTTATCCTCCCGAAGAGAAGATGGTGAAGTCACACCTCCGTAATTCCAGCCTCAGAGGAGTGGTTTAGTATGAAGTGCATGCTGGCTGACTATACTCTGTTTTAATTGACGGAGCCCATGTTTTTCACATGAGAGAGGGAGGCACGGGAACATGGGTAGAGAGCACAGAACAGCTTCACGGTGGGGCAGATTTCCATTGCCGACAGCGCAGTCGTTTTCTATTACCTCCCATCGTCCCTATACTAGTTAAGACTGCAGTTTGCCTCGAGAAAATCCAGCGGCACACTTAATAACCCGATTTGTATCAGCTCTTAGACATGCAATCAGCTGACGGATAGCGACATGTTGTTAGTTTGAAAGTAATGAGAGTCAGAAGGGTAAATGATGAATGGAGTCCGCCTATTGAGTCAACGTGCTCTCGGAAAAAGCAAAACAACTGCAGCCTCTTTCTTCTTTGTGTTGCATTGTCAACACTGGGATGGTGAGAGAGGCTCGCCGCGATGGGCCAAGTACGAACTGTCCTCAGCGACCAGCGTGTCCTTGTGTCTGTACTCAAAAGGGGAAGCGATGGCGAATGGATTCTCCATTTGGATTTAAGTGGTCTGAGTGGGACTGGATTAAAGAATCATGAGATAAACAACTGGCACACTATGAGAGTGCGTAATGCAAACCGTATTTCATCACTACCTCTTAGGACATGGCAGCAGGAATCACCGTGACAG
This sequence comes from Lampris incognitus, assembly GCF_029633865.1. Classification (NCBI taxonomy): domain Eukaryota; kingdom Metazoa; phylum Chordata; class Actinopteri; order Lampriformes; family Lampridae; genus Lampris; species Lampris incognitus. The sequence continues at coordinate 23,799,698 of NC_079229.1, read as the reverse complement.
TTTTCAGTCAATACGACAGTGAAACACAACGCTAAAAAATGGGGGAATGGCTGTCAAATAAACACAATATCCTATTTACTCAAGTTATGTTATACGGGGCCTCCGGGTGGCATGGCGGTCTATTCCATTGCCTACCAACACGGGGATCGCCGGTTCGAATCCCCGTGTTACCTCTGGCTTGGTCGGGCGTCCCTACAGACACAACTGGCTGTGTCTGCGGGTGGGAAGCCAGATGTGGGTATGTGTCCTGGTCACTGCACTAGTGCCTCCTCTGGTTGGTCAGGGCACCTGTTCGGGGGGGAGGGGGAACTGGGGGGAATAGCGTGATCCTCCCATGCGCTACGTCCCCCTGGGGAAACTCCTCACTGTCAGGTGAGAAGAAGCGGCTGGCGACTCCACATGTATCGGAGGAGACATGTGGTGGTCTGCAGCCCTCCCCGGGTCGGCAGAGGGGGTGGAGCAGCGACCGGGATGGCTCGGAAGAGTGGGGTAATTGGCCAGGTACAACAGGTACATTTGGGGAGAAAAACGGGGGAAAATCGCCCCCCCCTCCAAAAAAAAGTTATATGTACAGTTGCAGATACTATTAATCTGACTACCTGAACTGTGCTTTAAGTCATTTTTGTGGTTTTGATCTACTATGTGTGTACTGCATGCAGGAAATGTGTGGCCTCATCCAGTGAATAAGTTCTTTATATTTGAAGGACCCGCAGAGAGCATCCATCTGGTTCTTCAGCTGCGGAATCATCATTTTGCCCAAATACCGATTTCCATGGATGTGAGCCAAAACAAACTGGTGACCTATTATGCTGGAGTCCAGTCTCGGTCAGTTATTTCTCTACGGATCTATCCCTCACTCGTCTAATATCCCCCATAACCACTGGAAATGTGATGCAGCATGGGATATAATGCATTTATTGCAGAGGTCACACTTAGATGAATATCAGCGCATCTGACAGATCGACTTCACCCAGACGGCTGCCGTATATTCCAGCCAGGGTTCTCACAGGACACTGAGCAGATGGCAAAACCACATAGTGTCAGCAACCCCCCCCCCGCGCCCCATCCCCCCCCCCCCAGGCAACCCGAGAGACTCTCTATGGTCAAACGAAACACAAGACAAAGCAGGCACCTTCAAACTCTATTTATAATGCTGTGGCAGAAGTGCATGTCAATTTTGGGTGAGAAATACAAAACGCGTTTACGATTTACCAGCATTTTACAATATTGAAATTATGAGCAAATCCGAAAGAAAAAGGAAATAAACGCAATTAACTAAGTGGAAATAAACACCGTCAAGTAAGTGAAGTAGGGCAAACCCAACATAATGGCCTTTTATGTTGTGCGGGCCTACTGAAGCAGGTACCATTGTCTTGTAAAAAAGAGTGACAAAGCATTAGTTTGTGTTCCCTCCTTTCAAATGTTTTCACCAAATGCAAATTACAAAAGGTGTTCTTCGTACCGCCCGATAACGGATCCCGAATGAATAGAGCAATGTGTTTTACCTCACTTAGAGGCGCTTCGGTGTAAGCGATACAGTCGTGATGTATGCGAGATGGGATTTCAATGCATCATGTGCGGTTGGTTGAAACACAGACTGGGAAGAGCAGCATGTAGAGAAGGATTGTCCTCTCCCTGGTGTATCGATTGTCTCTCCCACTCTAATCCCATCCTGTCTCCAATATCCAACAGAAAGCTGGCCGGGCACTGTCGAGATCCATCACACATAGCAAACGTACTGTTGGAAGTGAGACAATTGTTTATTGTTTTTCTGCTAAACTCCCCTCCTGATGAAGTTCATTGATCTATAATGCAATCCCCTGGTCCTGGGCCCCAGATCGTTTGTACTGCAGTGAAATGACTGGGTTTGATCTCAGGGCCAGACATCAGGTGTAATTATTGAGATGGGATTTCAGCTGTCGGCGTGATAAATGGCCATTTGACTTTATTTATCTTGGGCCACCATTGGTTTGCAGCGATACCTGTCACCGATGTATTCTATTTCCTTTGCTTGGCATCATGCGCACAGAACCATACTGAATACCTCCTTCATCACTTTGAGCAGAAAATCTTTTCTTAATAACGGATAATTTTCCAAACACAATGCTCTCGGCAGCCAAGCAGTTTGGGTTTGATGACCCAAGTCCTTGCATTTCCTGGAAAGCTCATTTTCCTTAGCTGTCAAAAACTTAGTTTGCCTAACTCTGCACACGGTGTCCTCCACATTGGCTGAGATTGACTGTTTTCATTTTGTTACAAATCATTAAACTTTGTTGCAGAAGAAATCACAGGGGGACCGGTTGTTGATGCTTGCGGATCTCTGGAGTTGTTGTGCATCAACAAATACAGCTTCTGGCCCCGGATGACCTTCCCGCTTATCCCCAAGCTCAAATCAATCGTGTTTCCAAAATGCCTGTGCCAACAGGCAGAATTGAAGTATGTTAACAATAAAATACTACGAGCAAGCTTTATTCACACCACTGATGAGACTTAATGATTGTAAATACATGTTTGAACAAAGAGCAATCTTGCTGGGCGGCACTGTGGCCCAGTAGTTAGCACTGTTGCCTCACAGCAAGAAGTCCTGGGTTTGAACCCCAGGCCGCTCGATGTCCTTTCTTTTTGGAGTGTGCATGTTCTCCCCGTGTCTGCATGGGTTTCCTCCCACCATCAAAAAGACATGCATGTTAGGGTTAATACTCCTGCCTGTGCCCCTGAGCAAGGCAATGGAAAGAAGAACTGGAGTTGGTCCCCGGGCGCTGCAGCTGCCCACTGCTCCTATACTATAGGATGGGTTAAATGCAGAGAACAACCTCATTGTAAGAATACAATTTGCTGAGCATCCGGGTAGCATAGCAGTCTATTCTGTTGCCCACCAACATGGGGATCACTGGTTCGAATCCCCGTGTTACCTCCGGCTTGGTCGTGCGTCCCTTCAGACACAATTGGCCGTATCTGCGGGTGGGAGGCCAGATGTGGGTATGTGTCCTGGCCACTGCACTAGCGCCTCCTCTGGTCGGTTGGTGCGCCTGTTCAGGGGGAGGGGGAACTGGGGGGAATAGCGTGATTCTCCCAAGCTCTATGTCGCCCTGATCAAACTCCTCGCTGCCAGGTGAAAAGAAGCGGCTGGCAACGCCGCATGTGGAGCAGCGACCGGTACAGCTGGGAAGAGTGGGATAATTGGCTGGATACAATTGGGGAGAAAAATGGGGAAATACCCCCCCCCCCCCAAAAAAAAGACATGATGTCATGCCTTTGTAACATGGGCAAAAAGGCTGGAAATATATTAAAGCTAACCTAACACAACCTAAACCTCAACCTAACCTTAACTGATAGCTAATCCACAATGACCCACAACCGTCTCCTTCCCCTGAGTCACAAAGGCACGACAGCACAACAACATAGGGTTAATACTCCTGCCTGTTCCCCTGAGCAAGGCAATGGAAAGAAGAACTGGAATCAGTCTCCGGGTGCTGAAGCTGCCCACTGCTCCTATACAATACGAAGGGGTTAAATGCAGAGAACAAATTTCATTATAACCTGTGCAATGACAAAATAAAGTGGCTTTGCTTTGCTCAGAACGGGCCACATTCTTCAGGAAATGAGAAAAGTGGTTGATAAGGACGCCTTTTTAACAACCTTTCCACCGCTGTGTACAAAACACCCTACCATGGTCTCTCAAAGTAAGCTATCCATTAGTTGCTATACAAGCTGTGCTTTATCTTGCTTTTCGGTTAAAAAAAAGAAAAAAGGCCAAACACTTCATTTTCTAGTCAACAAATCAACTGTATTCAAACATTTGATGTGGCGGTGAGTACCAAATAAGTCGGAGCAGAATGAAACATGGTCAAACCATCAGCGCCATCATTTTTTTTTTGTTCCGCATAGTCCCTTCAGATCTTTTCATTGTTCCGTGGCATTCCTCTTTCCAGATCAATTATTCCCACTAAAATAAGTAAGAGGCGGCTATGAAATATTAACGCCGAGGCTGAGCAGGGGTTGAAAGCTTCCCCAGCACAGGGGTGTTGTATCTGTTTTATTTTTCATGATGATAGAGGGACCGTGGCGAGCAGGCACTGTAGTTGCTCGGGGCCGTTTCCATGCGGCTAATTCCGCTGGCGGTCTAAACCGACCAGAGAAAAGACCCTTCAGTGCTCAGAAGAGCACAAGGCCTCGCAAGCGCGGGCCCCTTCCCCTCCTTCATCTGCGACAGTCAACCAAAGGCCTGCCATTTATCATTCAGCAGAGCTGCAGATGTCTTAAACCAGCTCCCCGAGCAGACAAAATTAGATGTGTATGCTATCTGTTTGTTTTTTGTTCGGCTCCACACAGTCGGTGTGTACCTTGCCATTCATCTACTTTAGCTTTTCACCAGGAGGCGGGAGCACAATATTCATCTGACTAAATGGCAAGATGTTTTCCTCTGATTGAAATATTGGCTCTACAGACAAAAGTCCCACAGCAGTTTGCATTAGAGTTAGGGTTTCCTCAGCGAGGAAAGAAAACTAGCAGTACTTATGTATGCATGAAAAAAACATAAAAATAAGTGCATAACGTTGGACCTGGAAAATAATTCGGAGCATGTTCTTCAAGTACGTTCCCCCCCTGTTTGGTACGCTGCAAACACATGCAGGCTGAACGACTAAAGCATGTTTATTACTGTTATCGCCGCATTTAAAATGCCCCATAAAAAAGTCATGAGGATCAGCCTATTTTCGGGAGTGTTACTGCTTGACTGTACAATGCCTTCTGCAGGTCACTGTTTTCCCAGCTGCCATGTTTCTCTCATTTTACATCATTTTTTTTAACCTTCCCCTCTCCTCCCGCGCTGCAGAACTGTGATCTGAGCACTAGCTGTCTTAAGGAGCAGATGTTGCTTACATCTAAAGATGGATGTATATATGTGTATATGTGTATGGGGAAATGGGGCAGCGGTGACTTGGCACATCTCTTTGACACATCCGCAACGCTTATTGTTATCAGTGCATGCATGCCGAGCGAGCATCACTCTCTCCCAGATCAAACATTTTATTTGTGACTGTGAAACGGATGGCGGGGGGATTTGATTTTCATTCATCGAACCCAAATATTATGGTTCACTGCCTTCATAGAGATGCTTTGATGAAACTTAACAATAATGTAAATTCAATCAACTCCCCATAACAGAAGTTTCACTGCTGTCAACTGTGACTTTGGGTGGGTGTTCAAGGTGGAACAGGTTATGCGGTAGAAAGTAATAGCACTAGCTGTTACTAGCCATAGCAGGAGCATGCTACGTCGCACTACGAGGAGCCCGTTACACCCGGTCACTGGTATGATTTAGCACAATGGTTGTCACCTCCAGTCCCCAGGATGCCCAGTGCTGCTGGTATTCTGCTCTGCCCAGTAGTTCATTACATTCACCTGTTGTGATGGAAATGTGAAATCTCCGTATTAGACAGCGGAAACACCCGGCAGACAACAACCCCATCAGTATAGGACGGGGTTGGGGGGTTGGTGTATCTGATATCACCATGTTGGTGTTGTTCGTATGACATGATGTCATAGGAACAACACCGTGACCATATAGCATGGTGCTGTTCCTGTGATAGCATGCATCAACACCATGTAGTCCAGCAACTGTAATGGGGACTAGGGGGGTGAGGGCAAGGGCTGAGACACAAATGAGTCATAGCATTCTGATGCTATTTTAGCATATGGGTTTTTAAAAAGACATTAATTAGAGAAAAGTTTAAAAAAAAATTTCTCAACCATAAGTTTATGAGGCGTTTTATGGGGCCCTTGGTAGCTTGGGGCCTAAGACAATTGTCAACCTTTGCCTAATGGCAAAGTCCGCCTCTGATGACATAATAATTAATGTTGCTCCAGCACCATCATTAAGACTGACTAATCACGTTCAAAGAAGGTTGAATTAGTTCATCTGGACACGTTTATTGACAAATAGGTTTCATCACTCATCTACGTGACATCCTCAGTCTCAACTGACTGCAGGTATCCTCACCCCTTATAAACAGTACAGTGGCGTAACGACCGAAAACAATGATCGGTTTCATATGCAATTATGGGCGTGGCCATTAACTAGTTACAATGGCCATGTGTACTATTTGCAGGGGATTGTCTGCAATCACAGCATTGTAAGATGGTGACAGATGTACTCTTTGCCCCCCCCCCAGTTCAGTGATGGCCGTTCCCTCTTCAAATAGATGGCCTCCGACTCCCAGTTCAAACCAACATTCTGCCTTATCAAGGACATGCACATTCTCATCCTTGAAAGAGGGGCCACTGGCCGGTAGATGGGTGTAGACTGTGGAGTCCTGGCCTGATGCATTAGCGCTCCTGTGACGAATCATGTTGTTGTGCTGTCGTGCCTTTGTGACTCAGGGGAAGGAGACAGTTGTGGGTCATTGTGGATTAGCTATCAGTTAAGGTTAGGTTGAGGTTTAGGTTGTTAGGTTAGCTTTGATATATTTCCAGCCTTTTTGCCCATGTCGCAAAGGCATGACATCACAACACCGTGATTGGTCCACTGTAATGATGGTCCTGGAGCAACATTATGTTGTCATGGGAACAACACCAACACGGTGGCATCAGATCATGTGTGTGTGTATGTGTGTGTGTGTGTGTGTGTGTGTGTGTGTGTGTGGTGCAAGGACCAGAATTGAAAACCGCTAATTTGGCTGTATTACTTTTAAATGTGACACTAAAATCTGCCTCTGGTAAACATTTTAGCATTTGCTATTTGTTGTTTGATTTGCCTTTCCAAAAGTTAGATAGCCAAGCACATCATGTCTTTTGGAAAAAAAACAAAAGCTTCAGTACATCACCTGCCATCCAAGCTGCCTGCCACCTGTTTAATTTGCAAACACTCTCCGGTTGTTTTCAAACAAGACCGTTTATTTCCATTCACATACGCTTGTTGCAATATGTCAATTTGAGACTCGTTGCCTTTACCCTTCAATGTTTATGTGACGGATCCGCCTCTCGGAAAGCGTCGCGAGCTCGCTGTAATCCTCAGTGTGTGTTTGTGTACGTGGGCAAACATAAAGTAAATGTAAACGAGTGCTTCTCCACCTCTCGTGGAGGCGCAACACTGTCGGCATCGTTTTTGCTCTCTTGGAATTAAATCTGATCTCTAAGGCTGCAATTTAATGACGGATCGAGCCAGTTTGATTGTCAATTTCCTAAAAGCCCGTTAAGATGTGAACGGATCACTGCCCATTAAAGGCCACATAAAAGTGGGCCCAGATGGTTTGGGAGAAGAATGCATTATAGGTGGCTTCTTATTCTGAGCAATAATGACGTTCTAATTTCCTTAAATACACTGTTACGCTAACTTCTTTCCACTCTATCAAATTCAATTTGCCATTTATTTCCAGTGTATTGATCGGATTTGTCTGTTCTGGCAAACGGGGAAACATGGCAGCGAAGTGGAAACCAATGCCCCAGACACTGTGGAATATGACATCTGATTCAGAGAAGGGAAAGAAAACAAGGCAATAGTTGTTGCGCTGTGTGAATTACAGCAGCATATGAATATTTAAAGTCTGATCAGGGGAGACCTCCATTATGAAAGCTACTGAGCTGTAATCTCACGGCTGGTTATGGGAGGCAGGAATGGCTTATGTGTTGCTGCTGAGCTGACAAAATCAATCAGCTGCTTTGTGCTATGCACACACGCAAACAGACGTGCATGAATATGACTGCATGCATGACTGCACGCAGGTCTCTTTTCCTAACAACCGGTCAGCGCGCACGCACACACACACATACACACACACACACACACACACACACAAACACACACACACACACACACACACACACACACACACACAGAAGCACAAACCACCACTACGGGATATTTTATAACCAACACTCTCATCATGGCATATGGGGTAGTGCAGTCAAAAGCCTTGGCCTTGTCTATAACTCTTTCCCAATCCCAGGGGCTCTGCAGCAAATTAAAGTGTGCAATTGATGAATTATGACATCCATCCACACCAGGTACTTCTCTGCCTCAAATCAATTTAAGTGACTCCCCCCCCCCCCCACAGTGAGAAAGGACTTTTTTGTTAAATGACTTCATGAGGGGGGGGGGGGGAATCAAGTATTAATTCTGTAGCCACCACCAGCTGTTGTGAAGAATGATTGTAATATGCAGTCAGGTGAAGACGCCCCCACCTCCACTACCACCATTGTTACATCTGATTCTAAAACTGCTATAAGTCAACTGTTGGGATTTCTGCCATCTTTGTCATTTATTGGACATATTGTGGAATTTTTCAACAGTAAAAAAAAACAAAACAAAAACAAGAGTTAAAGCAGTTTCATCTTTGGGTAGCTTAGTGGGTTTAAAACCACTATAGGCATAGATGGACTGGCTATCGGGAGCACCGGGACAAATCCCGGTAGGCTGGTCCCTCTGTGGGCTGCTTGAGCAGCCCTTTTTTTTTTTTAGCAGTGTGTTATACAGATATACATACTTGTATGAGTGTGTGTGTGTGTGTGTGTGTGTGTGTGTGTATAGATATAGATATATATATAGATATAGCGAGTTTTTTTTTCGAAATCGTCAATAATGTTATAAGTGCTCAACTAATGAGCAGAATATCAACAGAGATACAGGAAAAATGCATTAAAACTTTTTTCCCCCGTATCTGTGTTGATATATATAAAACTTTGTTAAAAGAAACGCAACAGTAGGGAAAGTGTTCAACAAATAAGGAGCAAAATAGTCCAGTGAGTCAAGTAAATTCTTTATGAGACAGTACAAGCCTTTTTCATGCCATAAGCAATTATCAGATTATATATGTATATAGTATATAGAGAGAGAGAATGAAGATGCTCAGATTTTCATTGGGAGTGACGAAGGACAGGATTAGGACAGGATTAGGAAGGACCGCTCAGGTTGAACGGTTTGGAGACAAAGCAAGAGAGGCAAGTTTGAGATGGCTCGGACATGTGTGGAGGAGAGCTGCTGGGTATATTGGGAGAAGGATGCTGAATATGGAGCTATCAGGGATGAGGAAAAGAGGAAGGCCAAAGAGGAGGTTAATGGATGTGGTGAGGGAAGACATGTAGATGGCTGGTGTGACACAGGGAGATGCAGAAGACAGGAAGAAATGAAAACGGATGATCCACTGTGGCGACCCCTAACGGGAGCAGCCAAATGTAGTAGTAGTTGTTTGTTATACAAAAACAAGAGCGAGAGAGATGCATCGTCGGCCCATTTTAATTATGCACCAGCCTACGTCCTCAACACACCCAATACCACTTTTGGAACTCAGGCCTCACCCAATCAGAAAGCTTGCTTTTTTGCTGCTCATCCAGTGAATAGCAGTCAATGAATACTGTTTCATCTGTCTAACTATGCGACCAATGAAAATAAAACAATGCTTGTTACTTGCTTCTACTTTGTCATTATGATGATAGGTCAGATTTTTTGAGTGGCAGTGCATTTCACAAATGCCAGATTGCGAGCAGCCCCTCCTCTTTCACTCTGTACAGAGCGTGCATTGCAGAGGAGCGGAAGGCTACTTTCCGCTAGCTAGCTAGCTGCTTTTAATGTAGGTTAAGATAAAAAGCATGGTGAAACAAAGCGTTTTGCTTAAGTTTGTCACAAAAAGATGTCGTGAGGAGCAGCAGGAAGAGAATTCAGCTCAAGTTCAGTCATCATTCTCAACCCAGACACCTACTCCTGCGCCAGTTTGTAAATGCCAAGTAGTAACGACATGTACGTGGCTAATTCAGGCCTTTCCCCGTCAGCAGCTATACCATTGAAAGTCTCAACTGTCAGTCGGATAAAAACTGGTATCAGGGCATCAATGATGACATACAGACTGCACTCTTTGTCCCTGCTCTCCTTTGAAAGAGAACTGACTGAATCGTTGGACTATAATGAAATAATGCCAGTGTTCAAAACCAAGCCCAGTCGTCTCCTGCTGTAATCATCAAACGTAAGCTACACTATATGTACAAAAGTATTGGGACACCTGGCCATTACACCTACAGGAGCTTTTATGACATCCCATTCTAAATCCATAGGCATTAATATGGAGTTGGTCCCTGCTTTGCAACTATAACAGCTTCCACTCTTCTGGGAAGGCTTTCCACAAGTTTTGGAGTGTGTCTGTGGGAATTTTTGCCCATTCATCCAGAAGAGCATTTGTGGGGTCAGGCACTGATGTTGGACGAGAAGACCCGGCTCGCAATCTCTGTTCTAGTTCATCCCAAAGGTGTTCGATGGGGTTGACTATCCTGCACAACACTCTGTGCGGGCCAGTCAAGTTCTTCCACACCAAACTCACCCAACCATGTCTTAATGGACTTTGCTTTGTGCACTGGGGCAGCCATGCTGGAACAGAAAAGGGCCCTCTCCAAACTGTTCCCAAAAAGTTGGACGCGTACAATTGTCCAAAATGTCTTGGTATGCTGAAGTATTAAGATTTCCCTTCACTGGAACTAAGGGGCCGAGCCCAACCCCTGAAAAACAACCCCATACCATTATCCCTCCTCCCCCAAACTTTACAGTTGGCACAATGCAGTTGGGCAGGTAACGTTCTCCTGGAATCCACCAAACCCCGACTCGTCCATCAGACTACCAGACAGAGAAGCGTGATTCGTCACTCCACAGAACACGTTTCCACTGCTCCAGAGTCCAGTGGCAGCGTGCTTTACACCACTCCATCCGACACTTGGCATTATGCATGGTGATGTAAGGCTTGCATGCAGCTGCTCGGCCATGGAAACCAATCCAGTGAAGCTCCTGGCGCACAGTTTTTGTGCTGGTGTCAGTGCCAGAGGAAGTTTGGAACTCTGCAGTTGTTGAGTCAACAGAGCGTTGGCAACTTTTACGCACTATGCGCCTCTACACTGGTTGAACCCACTGTGTGATTTTATGTGGTCTGCCACTTCCTGGCTGAGTTGCTGTTGTTCCTAAACACTTTGACTTTTCAATAATACCACTTACAGTTGACCGTGGAATATCTAGCAGGGAAGAAATTTCACAAAATGACTTATTGCAAAGGTGGCATCCTATGACAGTACCACACTTGAATTCACTGAGCTCTTCAGAACGACCCATTCTTTCATAAATGTTTGTAAATGCAGACTGCATGGCTAGCTGCTTGATTTTATACACCGGTGGCAATGGGTCAGAATGAAACACCTGAATTCCATGATTAAGAGGTGTGTCCCGATACTTTTGTACAGGTGAGTCCCAATACTTTCGTATTATAGTGTAATTTACAATTTCGGACTGTAGTAGCCTATTGCCTATTCAATATTATTTTTTTGTTGGGTGTACAATTGAATTTTATGCTGATTTGTGTGTGTGTGTGTGTGTGTGTGTGTGTGTGTGTGTGTGTGTGTGTGTGTGTGTGTGTGTGTGTGTGTGTGTGGCCCCAGTACCAGGCAATGTTCAAGGGTCATCTTTAACGTTACCGAGTATGTTGGTGTCGGTGTACCTCTAGCCATACGCTTAATTAATGATGCGGATGCATCTGTCAGCTGTGTGTGTGTGCGTGTGCGTGTGTGTGTTTGTGTGTGAATATGTGGCCACCATGCCAGGCTATC